>NW_028259156.1:8333333-8484848 GCF_977971745.1 Zootermopsis nevadensis | reverse complement strand
AAGATTTCATTCAGTACAATTGTCTGACAATCGACTGATCGTCTCTGACATTACAACTTAGCAATGACGACGTACCATATTTGTATAAAGCTGACATTCTTATCACCCCAAAATAGTGAAATATTTCATAACCCGTGTGACGTTTCATGTTCCAGAAAGAAAAAGATCGAGTGGAAAGAATTGATTAACGTGAGGATACAGTTTCGAAAAATGGTTACCATTAATGCTTCCAGGGACGGCAGGAAAAAGTTTTCTGAAGGTGACCACACTCACTATGTTAGAAAAAATATGTTTTGCTTTTACATATACAGAACCAAATTTCATCAAATATGACAACTGGCCCAAGAACATGTGAAATTTCTTTGTAAAACAAATAATAAATAATACAGTGCCTTCATTGATTTGTTGTTTTATAGATCGACACTTGATTTATATCGGGATAATCTTGTAGCGCTGGGCAGTGAGTCATGCAGTTCCTGCCGAAGACCGAAAAGTAACAGCTACGTTCAGGTTCATCAGTGAACACATCTTTCAGCAAAAATATAAACAGTTATTCAATAACCGTGATTATGAGGTCCAAATTTTAATATCGTTCCATCTATCATGTTAAGGAAATGAGAACTAATTATTATAGTGGCTTCAACCACGTTTCAGCTCTACTGGGTCCATGAAGAGAAATATCACTGCATTGGCGATGCGTGATGCTTATTGTCGTCATAAAGCAAAACTTTTCTTTCCAGACATAAAGTTCACCAGTCACGATATGGGCGGAGTAAACTTACATCCAAATCTAATCATAGGGCGTCAGAAGACAAAAAGGATTGTGGACTTTTCGAGCCAACTGAATTCATTTCCTTTCCAAGTGCTTCATAATATTCGGTTTAGGTCGACGTTCCGAATTACATTACCATAAAATATTCACTAAGAAACGAAAATATTAAAATATCTGATGAGGGAGGGTTACGAAGGTTCCATTTCCAGATCAAATAAGATTCTGGTCACGTGAAAAATTTAAATTGAAAAAATGTCACAGACTTTTTATTTAGTAAAATACTGGGAAAGGGAGCCCCATTTCATTTGACGAATGTTATGTTTTATGGCAGTGTAGAAGATACTTGTTCCCACCTGGCCTACCAACAACATGAAGAGACGAGTGGATTTGGCAAAGACTTCATAAGTCGTTAAGCTTCCTTCGCCAGCCACTTGCAGCGCGCATAACGTCCTTTGAAGCACGAGTTTAACGCGCTCCCCTCCGCCCCGCTCGTTTCAACACCCAACCCAATCTACCAAAGATGTATGTGATTTAATCAAGCACAATGTCACAAAAGGCCGCGAACAGAAGAGATGGAAAGACGCGGATAGGAGACGGATAATGGCCGTTCTTTTCTGCACATAAGAGACTATAATAAAGGGGGTTAGAAATGGTGGCCAGTGCTGGAAACTACCACATATCTTAGAAGGCCACGTCACTAGTTACACATGGGCGGTTTGGTGCAGTCAAATTATGATTAACACAAGATGCAAAAATAAAACCACTACATCCTGAGTAAGTTACAGCTAACTCAATAGGTAAGAAGAACATTCTGCGTGTAAATTTCTCCTCACGCGTTTGAAATTTCCGCAAATGCGCTCTGTTGCAATGATACTAAATCGTATGGAAACTAACTGGTTGTAAAAACACATAGATGTATTGAGTTTACGAGGGTCGATAAACTTCAGGTTACTGTGCGTTGCACAAAAACGATTAAGAGAACTGGACGATTTGAGATCCGAGGTTCTCACAGGGATCAGGATATTGGTCTTATTACTGTATGGACTTGTAAACAGGTACCAGAGAACAAACATCGATTTATTCCAAATGATAAAAACAGTTTGAAGATGGGTGTAATCTGGGTTGTTGAGCCGTGTAGTCTGGTAGAAGTTTACAGACGTTTCAGAGGTCCTTGCTGCCTCCATCATCAGGGCACAGCCGTGGAAACCTCAAATCCTACATGGAGAAAGTTTATCTCTTCCTGCCATTGGAATCTAATTGGAAGTTCACACGGCGGTACAACCCGGAAGACCAACATCGACAAAACTGGATAATCGAAGTCTGAAGTTTTCTGATTTTATTTCATTCACTTTATCCACAGTCAAGGTTTGAAAATACTTAGATCAGGGGCACCAGCAGATTATGATTCTATCCTCCTATCATCTGAAGGAAGAATCAGAATTAACTTCCGAAACGTTGTGCTTGTTTTACACATCTAGAAGATAAAGGTAAAAATGGGCAGAAAAGGAAAGACATCTCATAGCTACAAATTTGTAATAGGATAGACAATTAGCGTAAATTCTAGAAGTAAAAATATTAATTTCAGTTTAGTGATGCGAAAACACTGTAGACACCAATATTTTAAAACTTCAAAGATTTAGTCAGATTATATTCCATCCTTGCCCATTCAATTTAACTACAAAAATAAAATATAATATTCGTAGCATGTACTGCATAATTTAAATGTTTTCCTCGCCCACATAAGCAGTACTTAACAAAATATATCTGATTTTATCAGTACTTTTAAAGTCAAGCATTTTATCAACTAACGTCCTTAGCGAGAAAATTTCGGCCTCTGTTAGCGCAACCAAACATGCACCAAAGCAAGCAAACACCATTTGAAGAACACGGGCATCAAGCTCATACAAAGAAAAAAATAAAATTATGATGCAGTTGATACTGATTCGGCAAATAACCTCCCAGAACTATAAATTTGTGCTTATGTTTTCTTGGGTAGGTAACTTATTAAATTCAAATTTCAAGGAATATTTAGCCTATTTATTATTTTCTGCATCAATTATTTGATTTAACCAGCTCTTAAAATACTAAAGTTCTAAGGAAACATGGCCTTTAAAGATCTCATACAATTTTACAGTTCGATTTATTAGACGTGACCGTTTGGCAACGCGTGAGGGGAACTGGCGGAAAGAGTATTGGAGGTCGAAATTAAATGTGCAGTGGGTCAGTTGAGTATTTAAACAAAGTTGCAGATAAACTAACCCACACACCTATTAGTTCTTCATCCGTGTAACCGAAATCGTCAAAATGTACTGCGCATCGTGCTTACAGCAGCCACGACTAAAAAATTGGACTGTACTGCTCACCAGGTTTATTGCGTCAGCAACGGCAATCGCGTCAGATTATCATTTTGCTGACAAGAAGAAAGTTCAAACACCACAGGCGTCAAGCTAAGTAAAATCTTATAAACTCGTAGAGTCGCTGTTTCATAGGCGAACATCTCCGTCTGTCCGTTGATTATATAAAGTGAAGGGAAGAGAACACTTTATATCAATTTCCATAATCCCATTTATGCAAATCTGGTTTATTGACAATAGTTGAAGTATAGAAACCGGCTGTCCGCAGAAATTGAGTTACAATTTTGGACCACGCGTATCTGGGCTTCAGAGGCTTTTGTCCATCAAGCGAATGGATGAATACTTCGTATCATGTTAGAGTTGAAATGAATGGGTGGCTAAATATAACACCCCGAGTTCTGCTTTAGAACAGGATTCTAAGATTTAGGACAACAAGGCGTATCCAGCACAATATAAAACCAATTTATTTTTATTATTAAACACGGGTTTTAAGGACCAGTATTAATATAAAGGATTACTGGTGATAATTTATCTTTCTTACATACGTAAAAAGTAAACAAATGGAAAAAAAGTCGATGTCGAAAGTGAAATGTATTGAAGGGAATACTTTCATTGAACTAAGATTCTTATACGCACAGGATTATCAAAATATAAGACATGTTTTAAAACAACACAAAGATTCTAAAACAAATTAGTACACTTATTTCATACTACCAAGAGAATCCGTCACATTTCGTGGGCGTATATTCAAAAGGTAAGAACATTGTAGCTGTACTTCAAGTTCTATTTAATCACTCATGTTCAAGAAAGCTTCAAAAGAATTTGCAGTATTTAACAAATATGTCTCTTCAGGAACACACAACACTGACAATACCAAAAGTATGTACTGACACAGACAGTGCGCTGTAATGTCGTTATCCCTGTGGGAAGGCATGACATCGTTCTGTTAGGATTATGCTGTCGATCCCACGTTAAACCGCAGAACACGCATATCTCTTGAAAGTGAAAGCCATCTTGCGCTCATGTACGCAGATTCCCGTTGTTTTTGCAGCCGTTCTCAAATTAAAATGTACTGTTTACAGTAGTCCTGAGAGTCCCATGTTACTAGGATGTGCTCATAAGGCCTCTGGTACGGAGAATTGTTACGAACATTTTGAAAGAGAGCTTCCGGGTACCCAACAACGAACAGCCTTCCTGCTTCGGGCGGCGTCGGGCTACTAATCTTTCACACTAATTATTGACATATTAAAAGAAAATTACAATGCACCTAATAATCAAAGACAGCAATAATATGGGAGACACGTACACGTTGGTGTAATAATATTAAAATGGAAGTGGTTGGAGAAGTGTGCCACAATGTGGATTGGATTCAGGGTAAGGTCCAGTAGTGTGCTTTTGTGAATGTAGATCTTAGTGTTTCATTTAAGCAAATTATTGCTTGACGAGCTAAGCAACTATAAACTGTCCAAGATATTCCTTAAAGGCAAGAGATTCTTTACGATGGCTAAATGAGTTGTTGGTATTATATTTTATGTTCTACATAAGCGTATTATTTTACTTAATCGGCCTTAAATGTTGATATTAGCACATTAGACAGATAGTCGAAACCTGTAGATAGCAGGCCGCAAATGTACTGTACTATTTAAATACCTTTAATAATAATAATAATAATTCAATTCAATTCTTTATTATTATTGTAATAATAAAGAATATAACAATAGCGAGGCTCAATTATTTGACAATTTTATTTTCAACAGTTTTTATTTTCATGGCAATGCAGATAAGATTTTTTTACGTACCTGTGAACCAACATAATCTTAAGGGAAAAATCAGCGGTTTTTCACACAGCTGTTACAGTCGTTTTAAAACACCAGCAAAATAAGAGAAACTAACACACTAGTACGAAGTGTGTGTATAATCTCAGTGGCATCAATTTAAAAAAAAAAAAGATACTCCGGATATCTTCCCGTTACGTAATAAATACTGCAGGACCAAATTATGTATTGTTTCCCTTTAATTAGATCAGGACCTAAGAAAAACTAAAATGAGTTAAAATGAAATTAGGTACATAACTAATTGTGTAGAATTTATAAACAAAAGGAGGGTAATTTCTTAATGAACTGAGTGACTGCAAGCTTCTCAAGAACACTGCACCTGAGATTATATATAGTTTAATTCAGACTCTGAGCACACTGTGTCCCGAATGCGAGGCATGTCCAGGAAAAGTAAGTTACAATTTAATTTTATTCTCCTCAAATATGAATATGACTGGAATTAAGTATGACTAACAGGGACTACATGAACATACTAATATTGTACAGCAGGTAGCTATTAAATTAATTTTTAATACCGGTAGCGTATTTTAATACAAATGAAGAACGTGACAAACAATAGGGATTGTAACTATCAGAAATCTTTGAATACCATTGCAGCCTTAATCCAAAAACAGAGTTATTCGTTCATTGTGATCAGAGAGTGGGGTTTCGGAATTAAATGAGTTTGCATACGTACTGCTGTATGTGGGCGATATTCACACAATTCTATTATCATAAATCTACTTTATATCACATGCTGTATTACATAACTAGGTATCAATCAACAAGCAATACATTAATCAATCAAAGGCGTATTTAATTATGATGTATTTTTTCATGTCTTTGATTTCATATATTCGAAATAGTTATTTAAATTATATTAATTTTACGCTGTGGATGCTAATACCAAACCTAACACAATGTAATAAAGAAATTTTATGAAATTAACCTCATACACTCAACAGTATAGCGTCAATTGCATATTTTGGTGTTTATTTGCCCGAAATTACTACACGTCATTCCTAGAATTCCAATATTTTAATAATACAGTGTTTCTGTTACGGATTTAGTATTATGTAGTCTGCTTAATTGACCAATACTGTTATTACAATTATGACTTGCAAACGAAACTAACGTCATTCATCATTTCATTGTTTTGAAACGGGTAAAATGACAATTCTGGAACAGAACAATTTCAGCGCATACACAAGCGAACAGATTAACTGAAGAATCAGGGCAATGTTGCTGACATCCTATAACAGTTCTTTAAAGTCCCGGCACAGACTAGAAAAGTACATTTTGTCGGTCCTTTAACGACGCTGTGTCAGTTTTTTAAGCTTATTTAACATCAAATGGATGAATAAATGATTATATAGGGCACTGAAGCCCACGCTTATCATGGTTGTCTGAAATTTACAATCGTCTGAGCCAGCCTCGTATTTCACTAAGTTTATACAGTAGGTAACAGAAATTTTAAGCATGTTTTTGAACATGTACGTTTCTATAGCAGATAAAATATTCAATTTTAAACTTCTTTGAAAGATTATACGTAACACAGCTCCTGACAATTTAATTCAACGAAAGATTCAAAAAAATTTAATAACGTTATCAGGCAATGCTATGGATTATTGAATTGGCAAAGAATCGTTAACCGGACGAATATCATCAATACGCCTAAAAGTATACATGTGTTGTTTCTTTTGGGCAATTTTCCTCAGTCCCTCAACGAAAATTTCGCGGAACCTAAACATAAAACACTTCAAGATCACTTTCCATTTCCACTGTCACTCTGAAACTCGATGCGTTATAACATACAAGTTTAACTTTTTAACGCGTTAAAAAACTTGTATTTATCACCTGCTTTAACATACAGTAAGTCATCATTTTACCCACTCGAAATGTTTATCAACATTTTGCGGTTCTTTGAACAAACGCCAATTATTTGGTTGAACAGAATCAATCAGTTATCTTGGAAATGAAGTCTTGTGTTCTGTTTGCGGTACAGACTTAATTTTTAAATATTATTTAGAAGTATATCGTTTTTATAAAGTCAAAGACCGTCATTATCATTCGTAGGCCTCACAGTCTTCATATAAATTTTGGTATAGATGCTTTTGATTCTCATGTAGAATGTCAG
Organism: Zootermopsis nevadensis; assembly: GCF_977971745.1. NCBI lineage: Eukaryota > Metazoa > Arthropoda > Insecta > Blattodea > Termopsidae > Zootermopsis > Zootermopsis nevadensis. The sequence goes on along the minus strand of NW_028259156.1, from coordinate 8,477,771 downwards.
AGATACAATCTACTGAATTTGAAACTATCCGCAGAATTGCAAATTCCATAGTAGCTATGCGGATAATGAATGGTAGAGACAGAATTCAGTAAGCCTCAGAAATCTACAACTGTCATCCCTTACCACTGGGCTGTGGTTTTGTTGACCATTTGCGATTGATCACTGTGGACAAGCAAGTTGGCAAAATTTGAGCTTTCATCACGTCTACCCCGTTGTAACTACAGGCTTGTATATACTGAGACCCGCTTAAAAAATATAAGACTCTTCTGGGGCCATCACAGTCGTAACCGCCATCGTCTACTAATTTCAATTTTAAGGTTAAGACATAATTTACATTTCTGTATTCAATCACACGCGCATACAACTGTGAATCTCATCGAAACGTATTCAATTTAAATATCTAACTTAAAATAGCGGTTCCCAATAGTTATTTGGCACGCATTCTACGTTAAAAGTTATTAAATTTGCTCATTAAGTGCCTCGTTTTGTTTATAGTTCAGGCGGCATAAAACATCGAACAGGGCCGCCATTTTGCTATTGCTCGGTTTCTCTAATACTTACAATACATACACTTCGTTTCCCGCTTAAAATATTTATTCTATCCGTTGTTAATCACGAAGAATAAGGAGACTTGTAGAGAGAGAAACAGTAGGTATTGATATAAACCCATATTTTACACACATCAGAGAATGTTACATTATTCCTCTTTAATTTTAATGTAAACAGGTGCACTGTTCTTAATTTTAAGTATTCTGTAACATTACTTCCACAAAATAAGATTTCATAAGTGTGCCTAACTTTTCAAACCATGAAAGTTACAAGTTTTTTAAGTTTGATATTATAGAATAATCCTAATTGCACAGATCCTTAATTAGTCTAATCAAAAGTTTAAAATTTTGTGTAGGGTATATCACCTTGTTAAATACCATTAATCAAGTCTAGAAAATTAGTGTTTCATTATTTGGTATCTATATTAAATATAAACAAAATTTTAAAATGATGTATAAAGTCATTCTAAGTTTCCTCCTTTAGACGTTATAGAAAACTAATCAGCACAACTTTAAGTTTTAACCGATAGAACTACCTAGGCTTCACATCAGCAACATTCCAAAGTATAAGATTTTAAGCCCAATTAAACATTTACCTCCTCGTTCAATGCTGATAAACATACACGTTTGTTGGTGCAACTACAATACTCGTACGACTAATAGAATGATGTTTAACTTTTTAACAACTTCAGAGATCCATGCTTCTGGATTTACTTTTGACAGGAATTTGAAACTTCTATGAGTGTACATCCTCAAATTCTTGAACAGTTACCTTGCTTCGGTAACACAATAATGCATCAGCAGTAACTCAGTTCTTTCGCAATCTTGCTAAGACAACCTAACTCCACTTGCTGAATGGTTCGTGTAAATTGGATCTTCAGCTCTTAAATGCTGTTTTTGTAAAAAAAAAAAAAAAAAAAGGCACACAGAAGAGCCAAATCTAAGAGGGTTAAGTTAGGTGATGCTGAAATACGTCGGATTGGGCTATCAATGAACAAAAAAATTTCCAAACTAATGTTCAACAAGAGTTTTCATCAAAAACAATAAATTTCTACACAATAAAACGCAGATACGTGTTATAGGTTTTATGGTCGCACGCAATTAAAAGTCATAAGATCTTACAGAAGTATTAAGTAACATTCTTGTTCATTTAACTTCTTCCCGATATATATAAAAGACAGAAATTATAAATTAATGCCAGTATTTCTTTATATAACTTCAATTAATGCACATGTAGCCTTTCTGAAATTTAATAAACGCAACCTTAAACAATCGTTCGATTAATGCGTTTGAAATATTGTACTCGCAAGAACAAATATGTTATGAAATGATCAATATCGAATTACACAGACTGTACATCATATTCTGCTTATTGTACTTAAATATAAAGTTTTCGTGGCCGCCATACTGTACAAAAAACCTTAATGAAATGTCACTAGTTCGGTAAGGTATATCACTTCGCATAATTTAATTTTGGAAACATTCTGTGCTGTCCTCGGTTCGATTCAATCACAATGCATCGGCATGACTATACACTGGTTAACGGAAATGTACATTTGTAACATTATTGTAAGAAACTAGCAAATTACTCGTCAAGAATTATTGAAAAATTAGGTAAACACATCATAAATATTATTCCATAAAATCTAAAATCCCTTAAGAACTAATGATTCCCAACCAATCTAACAAGTTACCAACATTTGCCTATTATACAGACAAGAACTTTCATATTACGTCATAACTACGTCCATTCAAAGCAAAGAGATCATTTCCCGAGTCTTAGGCGAACAGTTGTGAAATCAATTCACTCATTCAACAATTTCACAGTATTATTATTTTCTTAAAAAACCGTTTCGTAATATGTTTTTTTGTCAAATAGGCACTGAGTATCTTGGTGGATGTGCAGAGAACATGACATCATAAAAGAAAGTTCTTGTTTTATTGTCAACAATATGTGAAAATAAACATGAATGTAGGATGACAAGAGAACTGCGTCCTATCATTTTGTCTTTTTGGAGCGGCGCCAGAGCCAAGGACAGGCAAAGAGAAGTGAAACCACTAGAAGAATCGTATAAGCTTATATAATTTAATAATTTTCCATCCTAATGTGATTTGGTCATAAGAGTGTCACAAATACTGAACTATCAGCTTTTCAAGAAGTACTTTAATCTATGGAGTAATTCTCAGAATTTTATGGAAACCGAAAGTTCATTATCTTCTTCACCTTCTTCTCTGGTAGTGGACCCAAGTTCATAACCTCACACATTACATCTGTGAAACCGATTTTATCATCATTCTCTCTTCTATGATGGGTCTCTGAATCGTTTAGCTGCTGATCCGAAAAATGCGACCACTCAAATTAGCTCTGAGTCCTGACTCCCCTTTGCCATTTTTCTTGCAGAATTCCAAATATTCCATCACTCGTATTCTGTTTTGTACACTTTCTACTCTACTTTTAGATCGCCGAGGTTTGTTTCTCGGCAGAGACAATTTTTTCTCTTAGCCTCAGCGACCAGACCGTCACTTGGGCCCGTCCAGCCTCCTATGGGGGGGTTCTCACTCTGGGATAAAGCGGCCGGGGCGTGAAGCTAATCACGCGCGGATATCTAGAAAAAGTGCAGCTATACCCTTACTATATCATACGTATTCTAAACTGAAACGTGCTTAAGTACCTTATTTATTATTTAGCCTCGATTCATGTAGATTTATGAGTTGTCTCTGACAATAAATGTATCCGGGTCCAACATTTATTTATGTCCTTAAAATAACGCATTTTTTTACATTATATATACATGTTAACTTTACACCATTTGCACTGTAATTAGTACCATATAATCAGTATTATATTCGCTATTCCGGAAGGACCTTTTATCTGTAAGAATAACCTTTAAATTCTGGGTTTTAATACATAGTAATGTACCGATATTCTCTCTCGTACAGTCCATATATATTGATAATTAATGTCATATTAGTAATTCTGAGATTTTTAAAAATTAATTTCATTGTTCTGAAATGTTTATTTTGGGATTATTTTCTCAAGCAAATGAATACAGACCTAGGAGTAATTAGCGAGTCTGTATTATACTGCTGGGGATGAAGGTTGTTACATTATCGATCCCATTTTAAGAGTCTGTAGCTGTAAACCAACGAGCTCGTAATAATAAAATGAGGTCATAATAAAGGCGTCTTTACATAAATTGAGGAATGTCTTGATAATAACGTAATGTATCCATGTCCACACAAAATAGCCGTTACTGAGTAGGCAGGAGTCTCATCAGGCTCTTGAAGCTCCATTGGCGACTAGAGCGCCACAGGATGTTGCAGATAATGAGAACAACCCCAAAACATCACCGACGAAATTCAAGCCACGTCATATTTAAAGTTCTCACGGCCACAAGTAACAAGATGGCTGCTTATGTGATATAATACCGTGTATTATGGTGAGTACTGACCAATGCTTGAGTGTTACTTCCTGCCTCCATCTTGAACTTGAAGATTGAGGCAGTACGATCCTGTGTCCACCAGATTTCGCGGTTCTATATCCCAGACGACAGCCATCTCTAAGTCAAAGTCGTCAGAATCCATATCTTGCAGAATGAAAGAGCGATGTTGACTCTAGTAAAATAATACATGGAACTTTCACAGGTGATGCTTTTTACGAATCTGAAACGCGGACTGTTATACTAAAAGAAGAATATAAAGGAAACATTTGAGATTCAAGGGATAATATTTATATCTAATAGAGAGGACCTAACAGAAGGCCAAAGAAATTTATTTAACGAAAACCTTCATAATTTACTGTATTTACCATATGGTAATCAAATGAAGAAATATAAACAATACTGACGAAAAATGCAACAAGCACGGGAAATATAAATAATATATACATAAACTTTTAGTTCAAAAATCTGCAAGGAAGAGACTATTCGGGACAGATAAGTACGAATATAATATTACAAATCTTAAAGTAACAGAATGTGTTCTTCACTCAGCTGGCAAGGGATGGTGTTTAGTAGCAGGCTTTTGTGGACCACAGTAATTAAGTTCGGGGTATATAAAATCAGTTTCTAAATAAGCCTGCTTTATGGTCTCTGTGCATTACAGCAGTTTCACAAGTGATGTTTCAAAAACTGCAATTTAATAACTGGAATTAAACAAACTGTAGAGATAATCTTATTCAAACGAGCAACCATTTAATTTCGCGGGTCCTCCTTGTAGATTCTGAGGAGAAGCGAAATTTACTTCCACTGTCTAGCACAGCATCGGATACGTCGTCTGCATAACACATGTAGCACTTTGAATACAGACAGTTGTTCCTTCGGGACAATGAGAGAACATACCTATAGATCTGACTTCGAAGAAAATTGGCGTTTTGATAAATCAACCCTTCTGTCTTGAAGTTGTATTTCTTTTACACTACCCTTGGGACTTCGGAGTTTCTCACGGATATTCTTCCAATATTCAGCAATGAAACTCGTCCATATCAATATAAACGTGCATCAGTGGCATATGGTCATTGCAGTTCGACGTATGCTTTCAAAACATTAAAAACTATTTCCGTCCGACGCAAACAAATATTCAACTGATGTATTTGCGTACGCACTACGTAAATTTATATTTCTAGTACAAAATCGCGAACCTATACATACTATTAATTTCAGGTTTTAAGACAAAAATGTTGTGTGCATGCATCGAAATTCCCATGCGTGTTACATATTCCACCAATCTTATACTCCTTGTTTTGATGAGTACAAATTACGAAGCTTCTCATTATGGAATTTTCTCTATCTTCCTTTTAAATTCCTCATGATTATCAGAAGAAAGAGTAAAGCTTTATGAAACGATGTTCACTGTCCTTAAAAGCTTCGAAATATATCAACAGTGCGAAAATCTCAACTGACTCTGAAACTGAAGTGTATTAAATAAATTGTGAGAGACGCTAATTATTTGCAGACGTCCAAAGGAACTCAGAATGACGCAATTTGACGTAGCGTATCGCCTCTGTTTCTCCGTCTGTCCCGAGAGCGCTCATCCAGCCAACCAGCCAGACAATGGGGTTGACAGAATTGGGTCCCATTATCGCAGCTGACTGACAGAGAAAACCCCACATCAGAATGGACTGTCACCTCTCTCAAACCCAGCAAAGTCTTGAAGCACTCCTGGGAATGCAAGAACGGGAGAGAGAGAAGATGAGGTGGATAGGAAAAGCTGAGAACAACGGATGAGTTGAGAGAATGAGAGAGAGAAAGGCTAGGGTCTACCAATGAAACGTCAGCGCCATGAAATGTTCTCTAATGCAATCTCCACATCGCAGACGAACTATTGACGTCAGAAGCTGACGAGGAATGGAGTGGTAGGCTACAAGACAGGTTACGGGCCAACTGGCCTGAATCTGAAAGTGGGGCCGTTAGAATGAGTAACCACGTTAACATACAGACTGACGAACGAAAAGACGGAGTCGAAGATGGAAGGAACAGGGAAGACGGACAAGGATTATGGAGCTGGTTTAGAATATGAGAGAGATTTACAGTTGGAGGTTTAATGTAATGAAGTCCACAACAAACACGATAATGGGACCCACAGAATGTTGGTCCAGGACTTGACTTAACGTTGTACCCTTCTGAAGCAAGGAGTTTTTAAATTCATTTGTGATAATGAACACATACAAGTGTAGGAATACCAGAAACGTTTTGCTAGAGAAAGTATGACACAAAGCAGAGAATGAGAATAAATTAATTTAAAAGAAAATGTAAATGAAAAAATGGAGTTCGTATTGAAAACAAGAATTCCACGTGGCTGGCAGTCTGTCTATCCGTCTGTCTATATAAGAAAGAGGAAGAGACAAGAAAACATAGAGAGCGCGGAAGTGCTCAGATAAGGAAACAAGGAGGAGGATAGATAACGCTGGGTTCTTGTATGTTTTCTCCACCTGTCATCACCATTTTGACCTGACATGTCTCATGATGATGAAAGTACATTCTGCACTCAAATATTATGAACCAAGAAGATGAGCCACTACACAAGCAACTATCAGCTTATCTTTTTTTGAGAACACTGACTGTTTTTCTTTCCATTAGAGGACCATATTTGAAAAAAATTGGAATTTAATTTTCAATTTTGATCTTAAGGGTCTTAACACGTGTGGACCTGTAGGTAGATATGAAAGATTCGAAGGAACACGCTGCCTCCATCTTCACACCTGAAGATTGAGGCAACCAACATCGACTTTTTAACCGCCGTTACAACTTCATGTCTCTTATAGTTGTCAAAGATCTCTTATTATTCTGGTTTTTATAAGTTGGTACTCAGCAGTACTGATTATTTCGTGTTAAAGGGCATTGTTATGCTTATTATAGTAACAAATGTATCTGTTTAGAAAACAGAATTCCCTAAAAAAAATTCACACACACAACTATTACATAAGTCAGCACTGTGTATTTATATTTTTGAGACAACTGTATCTATCGCAGTTTCATATGCTTATTTAATAAACTGGATCAGACATGTCTTGTAGAAGGCCGGTGTTATTTGATTAATCCACTCCTACTTCTTGATTATATACGACTAGCTGATTTCGTGACAATAATCATTGTTATAAGGTCTACTACAGCGCATTCCAAGATAAGATCGAAAGCAAATGTCACTTCCGCACTCCAGACTTGTGTTATTTGTAAAGTTGATTTTATTCTTTTGTACAAAATATTTTACTTGTAACGGGAAAATCTTTTAGCGCTTGGCGGTAAGTCGTGAAATGTCTGCCGGGAGCCGGGAAATGACAGTTACGTTCAACTTTATCAGTGAACGTGCTATTAATTTTACCATTTATCCTATTATTAGATAATGAACGACGTTTTCGACTGCTAATTTTATTTTGCGTGGAATGGTAGGCCGACTGTTGAATGATGATCTTAAATAATATAAAAGTAAATGATTTATCTGCCACACATTGCGCTTCAAATTTTTATTGGGATTTCAAAGTGCTTCAGATTCCAATATTTCTTCGACGTTAATGCCAGGACAATTACTGATGACAATAAGACCCTCCAATCCTTAATTCAGAACAAATTTCTCATGTCGATCGAAGTAAAATAGCGTGTCTGGTTGAAACAATGGCATAAACCTACCTGCCAACTATATTACGCAGTCTGTATGACCCATATGTTATTTAAATACAAATTATTTTCCAGTCACACATTTTCCTTCATTGCAAAACATATTTATCAACAGCAATCACGCTCCTCAAATTTTAATTTCAGAATTGACAATTAAAAACGTGTGCATACATTCTACGATTAACGACTTTATGTGGATGCGTGTACTTAGGCTTTAATTTTATTCGATTTTAATTTGTAGCTGAGATTAAAATTGTGATTCGATATGTACACTTGTATATCAAACACAAAAGTGAATACATTTCTACATTTACAATATAAACAACTGAACTGAAATTAATTTTGAGTAAACCTGAAAAGTACTTGCGATTACATCGTTTCTTTTCCTGTATATATAATTATTTTATCCTTGCACTGATTCATTATAGAATAAGGTCATGACCGGTAGCATGAGTACCACTTATGTGTGTTCAAAACGAAAATATGTACATGATTTGAATGTACCACATACCACCACACTTCAAACTTCCTCATCATTAATTCCACTGTAGCTATTTTTAAATTGTAATCTGGAGGTTCTCGACGGCGCTCATAAAAATTACTGTCTTCTGGAATATTGCATCATGTAGTTGGTAAATGTTTACCGACGTTTCAGACGTACTTGTATCCTCCATCACTGCTGAAACGTCGGTAATATCTACCATACTACACGGCGCAACATCCGAGAAGACATTCATATTTGTAATCTGCATATCCATCACTCTACGATAACATTGCAGTCGAAAACGCTCACAAATTGGCTACACGTCATTCTGCATTCCGCGCAGGATATTAAACGCATAAAGGTGCCATGCGTCTATCAGTATGGTCCAATTCCGAAGCCATGGACTAGTTTTGATTAAACTGGAAATTTACACAAACATTTATGAGGTGATTTCAATTTTGTGAGATTTGACGTTCTCAAGGCAGCCACAGACAAGGCATGAAGGCCGTGTGGCAACAAAGAGATGTTTGAATGGTTATCCACCTATTGGCACATTTCAGATTCGGCCTTCTGCTTACAACAGCGATTTATTACAGCGAGCGTTGAAAGGGCACTTGATTGAAGCTTTCAGGGCCTCTTGCTACGTCCAGGATTGTACTCCACGAAACAAATGCTCCGTGTCATGATAACCGTGTGAAGGAATCCGATGCGCGATTGTTATCAGGCATGTCGTCAGGGGTGACAAAAGTATCGCAGTTTATTAACCAGATTCACGTTGTTTACTGAAATGTATTTCTGTCGTTCTCACACTTAGTGTCCATGAAACGTCATCATCCACTTGGAACAAATTTAGAACTTACCATGTTATAGATATTAAAGGAGAACTACACAGATTGCAAGAAATAATGAACACTGAAAAGAAAAAATTATGATAAAACGCCGAATGTCGTCATATATTTCGATCACAGAAGTGTGTATTCATGTATTGCATATGTTTCAGAGTACAAATTATAGGAATTCGAAACTTAGGACTTTGGCTCCGAACATATACCAGTGTTTGTAGTTAGATAGGTAACCAACCCACCAACCAACAAACAAACAAACAAACAAACACTAAGTATTTTGTTGTTATTATTATTATTGTTATTATTATTATATTATTTAGGCATATTATTTAGCTCATTTACTTGTTAATTATCATGAAATAAATTAATTGAATTGAATTATTGTCATTATTAATATTATACATTTATTTATTTAGTTCATTGTTTGCTTTTGTATTTGTAATGTTTACTTTTAATATTATTATAATTTATCTTGTATTGTTGTTAGTGCTTGGCTGTTATTGGCCTTTTTGGCTGTTGCCAAGCACATAAATACATGATTGTTATTATTTATCGCGTATTTAACAATGCAGTTAGTCGTTAATATTATATACCGCTGAATGATAGAATAATAAATTTATAACAATTTGGAAAGAATATGCAATGAATCAGTTGTAGCTTGATTTAAGGTATTACTCAAGCAACTTCAGTCTAGTTGCCGTTCTACATGCAAAGGTTTCAACCGGAGACCTTCGCACACGAATCAGAAATTCTGACACTCGCTCCCTAAGTTCGACCAGAGTGTCTACTGAGAAGTCAACATTCACTTTGTCAGGAAACAACCAACCTCTTTGGAACCAAAATGTTCACTTCCACGTTCACAACAGCCACAAGTTAACAAGTTAACCCTATCCTAAAGCAGATGTTCCCAGTTGAGACCCTCACAAAGCAGGACTCGTAAGAAATACAAGAGTCATAACCCCACATTCATCATCAGAAATGCTCGATTACTGAAATGACGTCATTACAATCCATTCGTCTATCATTCCGTCAATTGATTCCAGGATAACCGACTTTTATAAGTCTATTAATAAACTTCTCAACAAATCACTATCATTATTATCACCACTATACTAAAAAGAACGCCTCAACTACAAGTTGCTCTCTACGTGCCAACAGTTAACACCTTTCCAGCTTATGTACCTGCATTGAGTACCTGGTGCATGTCTGCATAGCTTAACCAGTGGCTGAAGTGTGGAAGTGCGCTGGTCTGCAGTTTGTACATCGAATTTGAGGGCTGAGACCCGGGAGATGAATTCTCAAAGGAGAGAGCTAAGCTTTCACGTTCACCGCGGGTGGAATTACCCAACACACATTTGATTATTCATCACACAACATAGAGACCTGCCTCTAAGTATCTCTTCAGCAATGTTCCTTTACGCAAGTGCATTCAATTTCAACCGTCCTGTTTCTATTTGCCTCACATACAAAGAAAACAGGTTAGGAAATGTATGCATAGTGTAACAATTCTGGCCCATTCGTCAATATTTGATCTTCAATATTTCTGAATGGCGCCAGAGACGTCAAAGATGAGGATTCCCCTGTGGTTACGTACTAAGTCCCTACTGGGTGGGGAATCTCCCTGTGTTACTCCCCACCTAGTTTCTTTGGCGAAGTACCGCATATGAGGCATCAATAATAAGGGTCGAAGTTACATCAGTCCTGATTATTGGGGCCATGTGTTGGCAACTAACAACGTATTAACACGACACGACATTACAATCCAGAAGACAGAAACCGACATCTTACTGCCGTGAGAACTTCAAATCTCAGATGATGCAATTTCTTATTCTTACGACTCAACCACTGTAGTTTATACAGCATTTTTGTGGTGTTCGAGAAATAAACAAGACCATGACAAAAATTTTAAAAAATAAACAATTAAACTAGTAACCTCGAATAAGTTGAAATTATGTTGTTAAGGGCAGAGTTTTCTTGGTCGAAAGACGTGTTTCGTCGTTGTATATTTCTATATGAAGACAAGTATTCCCAGAGTTCCGTGTGACTTGAGACAAGAGTACATACATTACAGTATCCCGTTCATTTCCTTGGACATTACTCCATCAAGCAGTCTGGACGCATCTCTGCGTGTCAGTTTGAATTACTTCTTTTTCTTGCCCTTCTCTAGCGAAACAAACACACAAGACAGTATCCACTTCCTTCTTGTTCCCACTCAACTTCATCAGCAAAATTCTCACCGACACAATATATAATCTAAGTGGGGAGAGACTCGGGAATTGGAAAAAAGTTAAAAACATCGACGTTGACAACGGAAAAGAAACAAAAGACAGAGACGGAGCGTTCATTTCCAACGAATACGTGTTCAAAGACTAGGGATATGCTATTTCCGTTTCCTCAAACACATCACTCAAAGCACAAATATTGTTTTGCTTTGTCCTTTTTTTCCCGTTACCTGAAATAAACTTCCTAGAACTTGTATTATCCCGAATATAAACCAATATGAAAATAGGAAATGTCTAGATTGAAAAAAGGGAACTGCTGTATGCCTCCGAAATCGTATAAAATAACCTAAACAATGTAAAGAAATTTCTGCCTAAGTTTTGATAGCATTCACGTACATGCGAATAAATAATTTCGTAGTGAAATAATTACAAATTGGTCTGAGGTTCATTATGAGAAGTTCATAACCTGAAAAGTGTGCACTGTGTTATAAAAGAATTTCTTAAAATGTGTTCCTACTCACAAAAATTTTATGGCTGAAACTAAAAAAATACCGTAACAAACCTTTGGGTTTCATTATTATGAACTGGAGTAATCTGCTCCATTGAGTTTGAAATGTACTGTTATTGAATCGCATGAAATATAAAGCGATTGAAAAATGTATTTTACAGATGAAAATCACACTAATCCTACAATTTCGTCCAAAAACACCTTTTATTTACTTAATATTTCACAACATTCGATGATGAACTTCTACTAGATGAACAGAAACGGCAAACGTCACAAAGTAATTACAATTTCAATAATTGAAAAACAAATTCAAACTTTTTTTAAAGATTCGGCAAATGTAACGTAAGACCAGCGATTGTCAATGGGACCAAAATCATTGACATGCTTATAAAATTGCTACTCAACCCAATAAAGTGTTTTCCGTGCTCGGGGTTCAGTCCACAAAATTCTGTAACCATATTCAACGGAATTCCCGGCGAAAGTTGCCTAAAAATCAAGTAGCTGTCTCGTGTTCGTTCGCTAGTTAATAAATGCACTCATTACGACTTTGCATACCGCATTATTCATTACTGCAGACACGAATCTTTAATTCGAAAGCTAATTACGGTACATATATCACGCTGCATAGAAACAAGAATAATTTTCTTTGTACTTCGTTAATTACAGAACCTAAAAAAATTTTAACACCAATTTTTTTAACATTCAAGGCATTCTGTGTGATACACCCACAAATCTTTTCCATCTTTTGCGTGTTCTTAACAGGCCAATGACGGTCGACTTCAGCTTGGTGTAAAACAGAGGTCACTGTGCACATTTACCAGTGCAACGCCCACCCCCCAGTACCAAATGTAATCGAAATATATCTAGTAAACCTACATTTTGGAGACGATACTTGCGAACCTGCACCATCTCCCCACTTTGCGTTCATTTTAGGCACAACGGGAACATAATACATAAACGTTTATTTGCGAAAACGCCAGTGGAACTGTAATTTGCATTCTATAAAGCATGCTCGTAAATAATGTACAATACTAGAAACCTTAATTCGTGAGATGCGTACTTAGTAGTTCATCGTGTTTTGACAGCACCACGACTAGACAGTATCAACGGAGACCGTTTCTGTGCAAAGATACAGAGCACCGCCATTTAGGGCGACTTACGAGTGCCAAGCAGAGCTAAAATGTGGACAGCAACAACCTTGTCACTCCAGATAAATGGTACTGCAACGTAACTGTGACGCAGACACAGTGAGATTTACGAGAACAGTAGTTATCCTGGAAATCGGCTTGGAGTTATTACACGACAGTGTTAAAATGGCAATGCTGCCCACACTCAACACGAGACTGCGTCTACAACCCGTAATATAAAATTCCAGATATTTAAAACAAATAAAACACTAAACTGAGCATAACATTTTAACATGGAAAAATCATATAAATTACAAAAATAATTCAGTTATATTACAACGTGACGTTGTTTTTTATATAGCCTACTACAGACAACCACACCAGGAATTAAAACAACTGACATCTGGGATGTTACGCGGTATAGTCTGGTAGAAACTAACCGACGTTTCAGAGGTTTGTATTGCCCCTATCATCAGGGAAATCAGCACTCATCGCCCTGATGCCTACGTTAAGATCTTCCAAGTGGTCTCTGACCTCTGTATTTCATGACCAAATTCTCTATGGATTTCTGATCTCTCCCATGGCCACCCATTTTGCCCTCTTCACTTCATATGGTATTTAAAGACACAATTATACACTTTGCTCAACACTTAACAAGAGTCTGGAATAAAAATTTATCCACTAAGGTAGTCTAATATTCGTATGTGAAGACACAAAAAACTAAACACGTAATTCGTTAATAACAAAGAAAATGTAGTGTGTTAGGATAGCATTAATTAATTAATTAATAATTGCGTTATATAATGTCGTAAAAATAATTACATAAAAATTAACATCCCTGAAACATAAATGAAATATCTGTATTATATTCAATCTTGCTTCCTAAACAACGTTTTATTAACTATGGGTTCAAGATAAACACACATCATTTGCGTTACTTTGCGAAATCAGCCAGCTTCTTCATACTCAGAAGTTTTACCTTGGAAAGAAATATTCTACCATGTGCAATGTCCTAATGAAATAAATATCTCTTCATATGCACTCCATCTTGGACACAAAGTAATATCAGCTTTTCTTATTAATTCATTTTTATTATATATACATATATTTAAATCTTGTCACTACGTACAATAACACAGACTTAGAAATGAAGAATACTCACAGGCGACGTGCATGTGGCTGGCTACAATCTCTGTGTGGAATGTTGGTGCGTCGGCCGACACTTCGCAACGGTACCTGCCAGCAAGTTCTATCGGCACGTCACGGAGGACCACCTGGTTCGCCCCGGACTTACTCACCTGTAACATCCCAGACTCGTATTCATCACAACATTAACAACTAAGTTAGGGGTACAAGATATGAAACCACTTTCCTTTGTCCCACTTGTAACTCTGAACGTTCACAGGCAGAATTTTATACGAAGTTTACTACTGTCTTCTCGTTCGTTGCGCCGTGCAGACTGGCAGAAGTTTGCAGACGTGTCAGAGGTGTTTGTTCCCTCCATATTCAGGGCGAACGACCTCGGAAACGTCGGTAAACTATCAGACAACGCAGAGTAGCAACCCAGAAGACATATTCCCGCAGTGAAAGTTTTAAATCTCACACGATTATGTATTATTTAATGACTCTGCTCTAACAGAAATTATACATGTAGTCTGGTAGAAGTTTTCCGACGTTTAAGAGGTTCTTGCTGCGATGGCAGAGGCAGTGAGTACCTCTAAAACGTCAGTAAACTTCTACCAGATTGCACGGCGCAACAAGCCAGAAGATAACCATCACCAGAAATTATACAACTTATGAGATAGAAACATGATCATGAATGGTGGGCAGGCAAAACCTAATTTAAGGCATTGTCTCGAAATAGCCATAATCGGGTTAACAACTGTTATCTGATTTGGAAGGCAATTAAGTTTCACCGACGTTATGGACCTATGCAGTCGCATAGAAGAAGACAGTTTACACGAAATTAAATTTAATATAAGACTGTAAAAGTTTGATTTTTTTTTTAAAAAAAATTCAACTTTAAATTATTCTCACATATCTCTTCATACATGTTCTTCAATTATAGTCGCTTTCCTCTGATTTTTGATAATTACTCATAATCATAATTTTTTAGAGATATCCATAAATCGTTAAACATAAAAACTCTGTACAGTCACAACAACCACCTCACTCCGAAAATAGCAGTTAAAAAGACAGCTATCAAGAGATACGTTCCACGATAACTTCAAATACCGTACATTTAACGAGCATCCAGTGTCAAAACAATCTACTTTCGATGCATCGAACAGATACGGGACTACGGTGTAATCCTTGTCACTCCCAGCCAGCACAATTCACTTGGAAAAATTACCATTCAACAGCCAGCGAACCGTGTTCTGTTTCATGTCTCTGTCATATCACACACGCCTACCTCGTTACTTTGGTTAGTTCACACGTCTATGGTATTCGTTAATTGTTCATTAGTTAAGTACTGTGTTTTATGTCCTATGTTTATGCACCAGTGATCATGGTGGTGATTATGAATGAAAGATTTAATGTGAAACTGTAATGCACCATAAATCACTGTGGAACTTTTTTCGGTTTTAATTCTATTTAAGCCACTATCAGTTTTAGACCAGCACAGAAGCAAGATAGACTATAGATTTAATTCGATATTTTTAGTTCCAAACGTACTTTTGATTAATTACTTTTACTTAAGCTTTAATTATTATTCCTTGTGTATTTCATTTATTTATTGAGTTCTTGCTACTTTTATTTTACTTCATTCTTCTATTTTCTCACAATTGTCCTAAAAGTATATAAGAGTAAAAACACGGAAAAACAATTATTTTCAAATCTGATTTGACTGTTAATTGCCACACTTTCTGCATCATTAAGGCCAGCATTCCAGTTTCTTGTTAAGGAGATACCTAGGTAAAATCTCGGCCCGGAGACCGTTGACTTAGATTTTTCGTGGTTTTCATCAGTCCCTCAAACAAATGCCGGGATAATATTTTAAGTTAGATCGTTACCGCTTCCTACCACATCCTTTCCAATTCATTATGTATCAATCATAGTCTGCACTACTGGTAGCTGCGTTAATTAAATTATAAATAAGACATCGCTGGATGATTACATAGACAAATGGCGGACCCCCAAACCTTTTAATTCGTTACAGAAAAAAGTTATTGACAGATATAAGAAGAATGTTCCAGTGGTGGATAACATGTTAAACTTCAAAATCATTCGTTAGAACAGATGAAGATAGTAAAAATGTTGAATATTTGCTGAATGTTTTAATACTAAACATGAAATTGATAGTATTAAAATATATATTAAAATTGTCCGTCAATCACAATAAAGTAATATAAGATAATTAAATGGTTAAAATATTATCCTTTGTTCCGCATCGAATACTCGATTTACATATGCGGAACAAAGGATAATATTTTAACCATTTAATTATCTTATATTACTTTATTGTGATTGACGGACAATTTTAATATATATTTTAATACTATTTTAAATAAAATCACAATATGACGCACCTACAATATCTTATGAAATTGATGTTCTTTAAATGACATTTATTATCAACTCCTAATATATTTAATCTATAATATCGAAAAAATTGTCATCACATCAGAGTACATCAACTGGAAGAATTGGCTTTGCCAATTAGCTGATCTGTAGATTACAGCAGATAATCTGTTAATGGTTTATATCAACAGGCTGTAAATCTACATTACTGTCTAAGGTCACTAGATTTAATCATATTAGTGTACACGCAATCAACAGACCATCTTCAATTCCACTGTATTAGAAGTACTAAATATTTAAACCTTTTAGATTCACGACCTCCGACCTCCGCGTGTAATCACCACAGATTGACGCAACTAGCCACCGCATGACTGCGCCAAACGCCAGTGACCTGAGGTATGCGAATTATAGATGAACTCATTTAACCATACACATGCATACAAGCAGGCATCTCAGATCCCCGGAGATAATTTAATGTGGGACACAAAACAAAAATATTTTCCATCACACTTAGAAAATCTCAAATGCAAACATGTTCACAATATGGAGCCAGTATACAATCAGTAATCAATTCCTTACATACCACGAAAGAAGCAATTTTTAAAGAGTTTACGGACTGCATGTATGGCGACTGTTGACCGAATGCTCAAATTTAAATTGTAAAATTAGCTACGTATACAAATTGGCTCAAAGAAAACTTAAAACTATAAATTCTAACTAAGCCTAACATTACTCATGGGGAGATCAATAATTCATAGTCTTCACCAAATATTATTAGTATAATCAATTGTTGATACTGGAATATGGCACCATGAACAGTTAAGAAATTAATACAAAACTTGTGTTGGAAAGTTTGAAATGGAAGGATAATATTAACATTGAGCTCAGGGAAATATGGCAGGAGGGTGTTAATTCTATCAGTCCGATTTGGGATAGGGACCAGTGCTGGGCTTTTAAGAACACGGTAATGAATATTTTGGTTCCATAAACGAATAGATGTGCTTACACTTGGCTTCCCAACATGGACTCTGCTCCATAGAAGTAGTAATTATTAATGAAGTCTACTTGGAGATCTGTTTACTAAAACTAAGATCTCCTGAAAATTGACTGGAATTTGAAAGATGTTTTCGTCTGGGTAGTTGGGTCCTGATGATGGACGCAGGGAGGACCTCTGAAACGTCGGTAAACTTCTACCAGAGTGCACGGCTCAACAACCAAAAGGCAGCTAGCTTCAAGTGTGTATTATTTGCATAAATACCAAAGTTTTAAAATTTTACAATATTGTATTTTCTTTCGTTTGCTCGATTTCATGTATAATGGAACTTCAGAATTTAGAAACGATATAAGCAATAAGGAAGTGTCTAAAGAGATATGATATGAGAACAGTAAAACACTAAATACAGTCATTCATGAGACATCTACCTAAACAATTGCACACTTCGTTATCCATTCTACTAATTACATGGTGTTACATATAAAATTAGTGAACACTGATATTTTTCTGAAGTACGGCAATATAAAAGCAACTGACACTAAGATCAGTTTCAAAATAATATTCTTCTCAAAATATTTCTTATCTGCTGTGCTTAAATGAAACATTTATATTCAGAGCTCTTAATTTATTGACGTATTTAAACCTCCAACGTTGAAGGTTCAACCAAGTAGTAATAACTCGAAATAACACCTCAGGTAGCTATAAATAAAATTATGAATACGTAACAAAGCAAATCAAAATATCCGCTGAATTCGTACATATATTTTTACTAAGTAACATTGTTCTTTGTTTATCTATACATGAAAATATGACTAATTTATAAAAGTCCTACAAACGCGTTTTCGTTGTACGTCTGTACATCAGCGAAAGGGGTGGAGTTATAAAATGAATGGAGGTTACTTATACTGTTTTATGTGAATGGGAAACAGGACATGTTGCACAGCTGCGTGTCCTGTTGTGAATCAGGTATTAAACATATGGTACACTTCTATAAGCCATCGATCTCCGAACAGAATATGGTAGCCATTACAGTAGACAAACTACATGCAATTACGTTTATATAGCGGTACAAAATATGCAGTAAGATAATGATACAGATTTTTTGATTGAAATATAAAATTCACTTAAAAGGGGAACATCTGTCAATTAAGTGTGACATTACGGCGCGTATTAACGTAATTATTATAGTAAATTCATTATTGTAAATCGTAGTGTAGTAACCAGCTATTTTACACATTCTATGACCTGATTGTAAATTTAAGCCTGAACCATTTTATAAAGGAAAAACGTAGTATATCCAAACTTAACATGATATTTATACACTTCCGTTCTTATTTGGCTTCCTAAGCCTGAGTGTTAAAAAACAGTTGCTAAAATCCGGGAGAGTTAAAATGAATTTCAGATTTAAAATACGTGCCACTGAATTTCCATTCTGAAATTTCGTGCGATAATTTCAATCAGCATTCGCTTACTAAAATTTGTCTTGAACGGAAACAAAACCCCTTATACAAATTTTGTAAAGGAAAACATATTTTTTTAAGAGTGCCTCCGACATGGGAGTCATAACATTTCACACTCCTTTTACAGAGAAACGAAAACCAGCTTTTTATCAGCATTCATGTTAATAATTGTTATAGTTTTGTAAAATCAATATCACTATACGCATAAAACTTCATACACATCGAAATAAACTCGTACTTACATCTACGTTAACACCGGGTAAAGGGAACACCCGAGTATGAGGCAGTTCCTTGGGGACGTAGCGAAAAAATTCTTGTCTACCCTTGTACCACTTGACAGTGTACAGTGGGTCGCCCTCCAGGTCGTATGAGCACTGCAGGGTCACCGTGTCACCCGGGGTTACCGCTACTGGTACTGTAACCGCAACGTCGCGCAAACCACCAACACCTGCAGACAAAAAATTATGTCAGGATCAAACCTAACCTCAAAAACCTGATTTCAATTAAAATCCATGAGAAAATTCTTTGTATTTGGCATAGTCAGGTGTAATTTTTACGGTTCTTGACACTGTAATGTTAGTTTTTTTTAATATAAACATGAAAATCAACAACAGACCCCAATGTGAAGGATTTTCTTAGGTGGCTTATAGTTCACCACCTGTTAAACAATTCTCTGTTCTGAAGAAATCCCCAAAAATTCAATACCATGGTTATCAAATTCTCTTAACCTTTTACTCCAATTTTAAAACAGGTGAATACAATTCACATCCTCACTTACTATTCCTTTAAGAATCATATTAACATTTATCCCGTTGCAACAAGTATGGAACATATAAAATTTATTTTTTCACCACCATAGCATCGATTTCACTTCTTGCTACAACAGACGCCACTTCTGCTTTCTCAGCATCACACGAACGGCGTACATTTCGTGACGGACATTGGCTATTATATTTGGAGTACACAGGCTTACACGGTACGGTAAGTCTCCTTTTGCATTTTTGTCATTAAAATTCCAGCGTAAGGTTACAATTTAGCCTGCACTAGGTATACGCGTTAGTGTGTTACGACACAATTACCTTGACCGTCCGTACGCGTGTATCTAGGTTCTTTATTTACCAGGGTAATACCGGCTGGCATTCGCATGACACGCACCATAATTTGCTCTTGCGAGGAGCGTGATCATGGCACATACCTGTATGTTCCACAGCAAATGATACTTCCAGGAACATGCATAGCTCCAAGGTTTGTCAGGAATATTTTAATAACCGACGGGAGAGCAATGTAGAGCAAAGCTACATTGTACCCAATTATCCGTCCAGAATTCAGAGGCTACCGAACGTTCTGACAGCAAAATTTAATGTAAATTTTTATTCAAATTATGGTTTTAACGATACAATATATAAAATATCAGCTCTGTTATCGGGTGAGTCCATGCGTTTGTCATAATGTGACACTTCCTGCTGTTAAAATAGATATTGAAAGTTCTCCCAATTCTTCCACAACACAGGACTTAGCCTTTGTAGACAATTCTTTAATGACGGCAATTTTCGAAGCTTGACAAGAATTATGACCGTGTTTCAGGGCGTTTATACAATATAAATGATTATTTTGACACTAGAAGTTTAATTCCGGAAAGGTGGATCGGACAGTCTTGTGCATAAAGAACTAATCCCAATAAGATGCCGCTAGTATCAGGGAGCGAATTAAGGAAAAGTTTTAGGAACCTCTTTTCTGTAATTTCCAGCTTTGGAGAGACCGCCATCTCCTCAGACAACAGCTTTCGAAGGAAGCGAAATGCATGTTTCGACGCCCAAACCACTTGGAATGTAATTAAGATTTAATATAAACAAGGGCCCAGTAATAATAGCATCCATTTTGTAACCAAGAATATTGAATAAGTCAATTTTTTTCACTAAATTCAAATCTACAAAAATATATTTACTGTTGTTTTCTCTTAAATGTAATTACTCGTGCGCCCTCTAATCTCCAAATTCATCACCCTACTTACATCAGACTTTGTATCAAAACCTTCACAACCGCAACTAAAATAACACTTTAAATATTGTTGTAATTATTTCCTCTTATATTTCCCCCTTTCCCCCCTCTCTCTCTCGTATCGTTTATCATTATTCTTATGTTTTTATTACTCTTGTATTTTTTCTGTATTACCTGTATTTCTTCACATCCTGATCGTAATCATAACCATTAATCTTACTTTAATCGTCATCCTTATCATCATTATTCATTTGAAACTTATCTTTTCCGTATTTTTCTAATTTTACTTGTTCATTTAATATTTAAGATAATATACTATAATGTTCCAATTAATATTTTCTAGTGAAATTTGTCATAGCCCTTTACTTATATATTCTACTTTCGAACACAGATGTATCACATGCAAAACGTGGCATTGGGCTTGTTTAAATTCATAATAATACTAAAAATATGTACGAATGCTTCAAAAATCTACTGAAACTTGCTTTTGAAAAGGTATACGGATATTAAATCTGAAATCAATACTTTAAGGAACACTGACATAAAACGATATGACGTAATTTTCGATCTTTTTTCGCCTGAACACTTCTGCATTACGTATTACGAGTAAAGGTAACAGCCTCCATTTTATTTCTTAACTTCAAATGGAGTTTATTAAAGTTATTCAAAAAAATCTGTGAAATGGAACAAGTTGAAATATGTTTAGAACTGTGACACGCGTGTTACCGTTTAAGTCTGTATTTTACTAATACAAAATAACAGTTCGTATGTCGGAATTACAACGGAACTATCTCAACTAAATTTAAATTCGACCAATATTTCAAACTTCCCACACCTTACTGCCTTTCCGACTTTGGCAATGAACCATGTCAGACAAATAGTCCACCATGACCTCACAAATGGCGTTTTCCCATCGAACTATATTTACTTCTATGAAACCGTTGTGTCACTCTCAGTCATAATGCAATGTGAAGTGTATCAGATACGATGTCAAAGTCCAACTGTACTGTGTTCTCAAAGTTGAAATACGAGCTCCTTGTTTGAATGTTTCCCAAAAACACACATATAGCAGTGTTGCCAAATTTACATATGGTACAAGGTTATATATAAAAAAACATACCTTTCGATGAAATACAATCATTTCGTTGGACGTTTCACTTGAAAAAAAAATTCGTGTGTTCAGAGCTTTCATTCCAATAAATAAGTAAACAGTTTATGAGTCACCTTAGTCCAATTCTGCTTCTACTGTATTAAACTGTAATGCATATTTCACATTATGTACTACATACATTTTAAATGAATATTAAAAACGCTGACAGAAATATGTGTTTTAATTCAGTGTGTTCATATGTGAATATTTTTCAGTTATAAACAAAATAAATTTGACAGTGGCATCGGTAATTACGTCATTTCATTTTTGTCCTCTACATTTCAAGCTGATATTAACTGACAAATTACCATTTCCGTTGTAAGTTGGTACAAAGTAACAATCAATATAACATACTCACATACCATTTCCGACTAAATCGCTGAATTATCACGAGCTTCAGAATTCACCATTTACAATTTTCTGTTCATAAACTATTTCCGATGTCTGAGAAAAAGCTACTCACTGCTCACATCATAATAATTTATCAGACTTTTAAATGACGTCACTATACTGAAAACTACAGAACGGATCTGAACAACAAACTTTACAAATTTCTATCTCTTCAAGAACAGGATGTACTTAATCCTCTGCTACCATCTTGTGCCTTATGATTCTCCATTTCTGCTTTATTCTTTCTGTGCATTAAATTCCTGCAATAGGTAAACCGTCGTTTCGTAGACATAAGAATACAGCATCAATAGCATTACACAAAAATACACTATAAGCAAAACACGAGACATTCGTTTTTCTTTACCCGGAAATGAGGGCCTCATATTTTGTAAGAGTTGAACACAAGTCCCATGGCCTTTCTTACTCATGCGTCTGGAAACACGTGGTTCTCAGCACATCACACAACAAATAATCCGTCCTGTCACAACAAACGAAGTTCGGAAACAAAAGTATGACAAACGTAAAAGTAAAACGTGGACTGTTGCTCCAGAAAACTTGGAAATTTGGCCTATAAATATCTCATTTATTACAGCTGGTTCACCGGCCGAGATTCAAACCAAATCCCACCATAATAATAGCCACATTTATCTATAAAGATGGTGAAAGCCATGACCATAGGTTTCAGGTGTGAATATATAAATATATATGGGGGTTTACGTGGGAGGATAATATTAAAATGGGAAATCGGATTTAGGGGGTTTCGAGTAGATTCATCTGACTCATGATACGAATCTGTGGCGAAATAACGCACCTTCTACTTTCTTAATAGAGGAACTTGTTGACTACTTCAGAGTATTATTTGTACGCTCAACGACTCTGGTTCACGGAGTTAGTATGGCGAACCGAAAAACAAGTTTGGCATATATATAAATACAAGTATTTGAAGGAAAGTACGCTTCATAAACAATTTCTAAATTTCCTCTTCGTTCGTTACCTGTCTTTAAAGTGGACGCAACTGAAGACCGAAGTCGGTAATTCATTTAATTACACTCTGTGGTGATTATCATGAAATCCTTCTAAGACAGTCTTCGTCGGATGGCTTTAACGGCAAACACACTTTACATTCCATTAGTTCACTACATCTGTATTTAATTTAAGTAATCTGTTTATCAGCCACATTTGCAAGAACTACAAATTTAACAATTTAGATGCAATCGCTAAAATATTTTTAAAAGATTCATGAATGGTAGGAACATTTACATTATTTTCTCTTCCTGTAAGTGCTTTTAGTTGCAACATTTAAAGCAGAACATTGGACCACCGCCAGTTACCAGGATCGGAAAGAGATTTCAACATCCTTTCCATTCCATCTCAGTTCCCATTAGTACTAATTACATTATCTTACAACAAACTGAATTTTCACACACCGCCACATGCAAGCTACGTCCATTACTCCCGTACAAATTTACAAAAACTCGCTCTTTATATAATTATCATATCAGTTTGTCTTCGACAAATTCAACGTATATATTTTACCTACACGTCAAAATTCTCTCTGATCCACCTGACCATTGCAAACAACTCGTCACTTACATCACAAAACTCTTGGTAATCTACGTCCCTCGCTGTTAGTTTACTGAGCACTTCAGACTAAAACTTGCAGGCATACGTATTAACATAAACTACTAATTGTGGAACTGGATAAGAGGTGTCACTGAATGTTTGCACTGTATACAACATTACAGAAACTTTAGTGCAAGTTTTAATATCGTCATTAAGAGTAAAATATTTATTTCCTGTGATTTACCTCAGTCAACCCCATCGAACGTTTTGATGATGAATGGTCTATTTTCCATACCCACGAACTGAAAGCGTTAGAAAATCACGTGTATGAAATATCGAATTGACGCTTCCATATTGAATAAAGCAGAACAGAAATTGGAACGAGTTTAAATGTATTGATTGTAAGATTACATTCTCAGAAATGTTATTTTCTAGTTTTTCGAGTAAAGAAGAAATCGCATTTACGTGATGTGCAAGTGAAGACGATCAAACCTTTAGGCTTAACCCTTGATAGGTCACACAACAGCCTCGGTTACTATATGTAGAACACTAAATAAATATGATATTTTTATTTTTGTACAAACTCATTCGTATTGTAAATGTAACAAATAGGTGGTTTTAATTTCTCAACCAGTAGAGATAAAAGAAAGAGTTTTAACGCAAATCAGAAGACGATTCATTTTAATTTAAGAACTGTAATATACAAATACTTCTGAGTATAAAACACAAACTGATGTTGTATGCGTACAAACTAGTATGATCTAATTTCTTGTTCTCTGTCCTTCTAAACAAATGTGAACTTAGTATCTAGCAAGTAAGTACATTTCCGTGTAGCCGGCAATCTCATGAGAATATCCAAAAATATCCCAATCAAAAACCGACGGGTTATGACCTGAGTAGGAAATATAAATCCTCTTACCGTATTACTACATAACGATAATCTTATAAAATCTTTGTTTTAATAAAATTAAAATATAATGTTTTTGTTCTACGATTTGTGCTTGAATATATCAGAGTTCGTGCCACCACGTCATATTAATCCCTTACGTGAAAAAAGATTAAATTTGCAATCTATCTGAACCACGCAGAAAAATATATCACGTGTATATGCTGAGTTTTAATGTAAAATAACTAAAACGGGGCTACCAGGATTTATTTATGATACAGATAAAGAACGACAGTAGACCTGGTAGAATCTTGCCGGTTCCGCATTTCAAGAATTAAATACTGAATATTTGTAATGTAAATAACTATGTTGTTGTTGTTATAATAATAATAAATATATTTGGGAGTAAACAAATCAAGGGCCTAAAATAAGACATGTAGCACGCACTTGGGAGATTAAGAAGGTACATACGTTTTTAATCGAAAAATTTAAAAGGAAGACACCATTTAAAAGTGAAAGGTATATGTGGGAGGATAATATTAAAGTGCATGTTAAAAATAGGAAGAGAATAGGTGAGATGGATTTATTTACCGCGTGACAAGAAATGCAATGGTACATTTTCCGGTTTCATAAGAGAAAAGACTTCTTCGATGGCTGCGAGACTTTCCAGTTTTCAAGTCGGACTCTGCCACATTGAGTCAAACAGCAATATGAAAATGATAGCTCCAGATCTAAATTAAAACTAATTCACAAAGTGTAGGATTCCTTGAGGTGTTCTAGAAGCAAAGGGATTATCCGTGGAAATCGTTTCAGAGAGAAAAAAAGATAATTTCAATTAAAGCAATGGACTATTTCCAGATCTAGTGCCAGAACAACAAAGATGGAAGGCAGTTGACAGTTAACAGCCAGAGATCTCTGAAGAGTGTTATCTGAGACCAACGTGCAGCAAACATCAAACCACATCAAACACTTCATTAACAAATTGCTTTCTAATGAGCCAGCCATACAATATCAGCACCTAGAAAGTACCAAATGGAATAAACACCCGGCATTATCAAGTAAGGCAAAGTAAACGGACTGTGGACTACGTTGATTACAGGAACACAGGGTCCCCAAGTTGTATGCGCGTTACAAATAATTTCCCTCTGTAATTGGTGTAACCATTAAAGGCTTTACAAGGGAAACAGAACTAGATCTGGGCCCACCGATGCTTTTAACAGAACTATGTCAAAGGTCTTGCCAAATGCTATCACCACCCCGTTTCACCGATGCAATTTAGTCGCATTAGTTCACTCGGAATTGACCTGAATCGAGTAGCGTATTGTACGCTCAACTCAACATTCAATGCGGAGGCCTGGATGAAGCCACGTTTTTCTTCAGCGAGGCAGCGATTATAATGAAAGAGTGGGAAAGCGTACATCGTGTATTTGTGTGCATGTTTTATGGCAGGGGGAAGTGTCTATATAGGTTGTATGTATAAAGCATATATATATTTACCTCAAACCACACCAGCTACTAAACTAGTACAGATACTTCCCGCCTTCTATAAAATCCAAAACTTGATTACTATTTTAACAAAAATCCACATTTTGTCCCTATCATAAGTAAGATTAATCCAGTCCAAATCATTACAATCCACTTCTTTGAGATCAATTTTAGTATTATCCTCTCAACCACACTATACTTCAGTTTTTCTGTTGAAATTTTCTGTACATTTCTTTTCTCCCACACGCTTCCTACATACTTTGTCCACACAATTATTCTTGATTTGATCGTACAAATAAAATATGGTGGAGAACACAAATAATTGTATATTCTATTTAACTGTATGGATTGTGTATGATCTTATGCTTTCACGGCGACAAGCATTAATAAAATCTTCTCGGGCCTTGTCATCTGACTAAAAATCAACATTTCAGAGGCCAGCTTCGCCCCCATCAACAGAATTAGATCACATTCTTATAATGAGGTTAGAGCTGACCCCCAAACTTGGATTTTAAACAGACTAAGAAGGCTGATATTCTGAGAAGATTTTGTTAATGAATGGGTTGTGGTTGGTTCTTTTTAAAAAAATTACATTTTTAACCTACAGTGACTCGGAAAAGGTCCGTACACCTCGCAATATTTCTGTTTGGACTGCAAACTCCATGTAAATTATCTTTAAATGTTATAATTTATAACTTCAGCTTCTGGGGTTTAGCTACATAGTGTGTTGTAGCTGTCTCAACATTTCGACAAAACATTCAGCTGCTAACTTCAAGAATAAATGTAAGAACACTTTTAACACTCGTTGCGGGTTATACACGAAAGCCGAAATTATAGATCTACATTAAACTCTAGCAGTAAAAACAGTTTCTTGATCACAACTGTCTCATATACTTTGAATTTCACAAACAACTATAAGTTACGAGTGTTCAGAAACAACGCGATGAAGAGAATGTTTAGATCTTACAAGTATTAAGTAGGTATTGAAATACGGTGTCTGTTTAATGTCTGTGGCGTGCGGCGTTAACATACAAACAAATTACGACCAACATCCATTAAAGATGTAACCTGTTATAATGTTCGGCAGAAATCTTCCTATCTGCTTCACGTGAAACAGGAAACTAGAGAACGACTACATTACCGATCCCAAATGACAGAGAGAAATTTCAGGAGCTTATAACTCATTTACTCATATTTTTTTCAGATCAACTGTTGTTAACAAAAAATATGGACGCATTGGCCACGAACTGTAAGTTTAAGCTACAATTTCACCCTTTTCCTGTCATGTCAACTTGGCAACATCGCCATAATCAGTGACAATAATATTTAAATTGTAGCGCCATAATGGCTTGTCTCAGGTAAAATTATACAGCACTTAAGATTAGAAACTCATCATTTGTTACAATTTTATCATATTTACACTATTACGTATTTTGCAAAAGATCATTATTTTGCCTGTGGCTCCGAACGTATAGAACAACCTTATGTATTTATTGACCTTAAAACATAAGTAGATTTGAAAACCTGAAAATTACGACGTATCGTGAAACACGTCGACTAACTTTCTTCAGTACGTTACAATGTCACGTTAACTAGCAACAACGTGAAAGAACGCTGATTATCCTGGAGTACAAACAAACGTACAGTCCGCAGACCAGGAGAAAATCCCTGCTAGGAATTCGTTAAACGCGCATGAGCAAGATTTCGCGGTGAGTGACTACCCATCCTAAAAGCATTCGTTCCACAACCACTGAACGAACAATAAACAACAGGCTTTCATGTGTTCTAATGGGTTCAGCTTTAAGATTACCTCACAGTGGCACAGTTATTTAATCTAGAATATTATGACAACACCCACAGAACACATTAGAGGTGCACTCACTACACGCTACTCTTGACCGCTTGATGTTTTCAGTCTGTGTGTAGTAGCCTTAAACTCTGACGCATCGCTCTTCCCACCAATAGCAGCCCTCTAGTCCAGCTGATAAGTAACATTCCCCCCGCACCGCACCAGAAACGACTTCCACCCGCAGGGCTTTTCTCGTGGTCTGTGGACAGTATATCTGTTTACGCTTACCAAAAGAAATTGATATTACTCGTTACCACAATGTTTGTTAACGTTTCGGAACATTGGCATTTGTCATGGGTCCGGCGAGCGGAACACATTCGTGTTCTGTACCACATCAATCACAGTCATGGAACTGAAATTCTAAACTACCGAGCTCTGTGTTCTGTTGTAAGGCCCCTTCTACTACAGCAATATCAACACCTCATACTCCTTTCTGTAGTCAAATGTCACGATGTTTTAAGGTTATATTCAACAACCCAAAACCTTCAAATAGACGGCTGCAAAATAAATAAATAGACAGAGGCCCGTTACAGGCCAAGTCCCACTTCATCGCAACGGTAACAGTAACAAAATAAATACGACACCGCATTTCAGGAACAATTACGTTCTAATTTAAACTTTGTTCTTAATACTGGCGACCAAATTCGACGTGATTCCTCTTGCTACCTGAGGTCTCGGAACGTCCCGCTGGTATGTGGCACCAAGCAGCATGTCGTGTTCAATTTAATAGGAATCAGATATCAAATTTATTTTCCCTTTGCTTCAAGTCGCTATTGTCGCATTTTGTCGGCATCGATAGACGTTTTAAACTTCTAACGCCGATGCGAGTCTAAATAATATTTAGAATTCTGTCCTTACCTCAAAGAAAACAGAAAACATCCTTTACAATGATCAAGTGGTTAATGTTGAAGAAATAATCACGGTTTCTTCTAATAATCATAATAAATCCATTAAAACAAACTGCAAAGTTACTGGTTGTTGTATCATTTGGTACATATATTTACAAATAGAATTTAAAGGGTTAATTTCATGACAGTTTAATAAACCGGTACTAGGGACCAACGAAACAAAAGTTATCACAACAAGGATTACATTGTCAAGGAGTGGAATAATATCTCTCTCATACTGAGAATCAGTAGGACGTTCCACAGCATTCTAACACAAAGTACCATAAAGATGTAAAATGCAGAACTGTAATTATCCAGCCTATTCAAATCAAAGGAACGAAAATGACCTTCAAAGAATTTAACCAACGTACAAAATGTATTCAATTCAAGAGCCACTTCATAAAAATATGTAAGACTCAAAATTAAAATGATGCAGTGATATAAATGTTGAAAATGATGCCGAAACGAACATAACACAAAAGAAGTGCATTGAAAGTGGTGGTACGAGGAGAATCGGCTGTTGAAAGACCTAAAGGAGGAATGTCATATATATGCAAAGTGCCCAAACGTTTTCCAATAAATTAAATTTTGAATAAATAATAAACAGTTATAGGCACGCACATTTACATGTGCGATTATATAATTCCATGCACACGGCTGTCTTCTGGACGTCGGTGAACATCTACCAGACTACATGACAGCACAACCCAGAAGACAACCATCATCGGACACACCGCCACGGTAACCTCAAAACCTAATAAACATCGTGTCTCCAAATCGAACACAATGTAAGTCATATATTATCTCAGTGCACGATGAATTAATTCTGAATCACAGTAGCCTAAGCTACTCAGATTAATCTGTGAAAACTTAAGAAGAAATTCAGACAGAAACGCGTTGTTACCGAGTTTCAACAAGAAAATAATTTGAGGAGTACTAAATACATCTCATCACTGAACTTGAAGTTGCAATACGTATATCACATAGAAACAGCAGAATTAGTTTACTTTCTGACATCTTAAGTGCCCTTCACCAATCCTATTATACTGCCAGTTGCAGAATTTCATTCACTAACGAAGTCTTCATGAACGTCTTATTATTTCTACTACGCTAAGTATCATAACCAAGGTCGTCATTAGTTTTTTCAATCTCCTTCATCCTACTCGCAGTTCCTTCTTGTTCTTCTCAATTACTTTTTGTTTCTTTTTTCGTCAACTTTCAAAGAGTAATCTTGCGTCTTCTTTGTGTCTTGTGGGAATCGTTCCGATAGTGGACTTGTACTCGATTGTACTTACTAACAAATCCAAAGGACTTATACTTCTTTTGAAATGAGAACAAATTCTTCTAGAATTTGAAAGATCGAAGTCAAAAACCCAAGAGATGTAAACTATTTTAATTGTTTTACATAGATTGTTCCACATATATCAACATACAAATGTGTACATTTTATTTCCGAAATCTCATCCACAGTGTTTTCTATATTTCCAAAATATTCTACATTCACATTCACCAACTTATTCTACTGTTCCATTAGGCAGTTCTTTGACCATTCTGTTTAAAATGTACTGTAATCAGTAGTACAGCTTTCCTAGCTTTGCTACCCCGCGAGTTATAAGCTGTCTTTACTCACTTACGCTCCGCTGTTCGACTTGCATCGCTGTACCTATTCTTATCCACAGTTCAATTACACGTTCATGTACCAGCATTTTATATTTCTCTCAGTTTGATATATTTGATATCGCATTACATTCTTCTATTCGGACTAATAAATTATCAGGGAACATAAAAACTGACTCCCAAATTTATCTAATGCCTACACCTGTATGCACAATTATTTCCGTCAACTGAGAGAAAACTTATGTCTTCAGTCCTGAAGATGTAGGTAGAATAATCCTCGGAAATGTTGGTATCTACATATAAATTTGAACTGTATCACAGCCTGAAAGACCAACATCGATGTATTTACTGTCTTGAGAACGAAAATTTCCAACAGTGAATAAATCTCAGATTTAACGGCTTCCTGGATACTTACAGTTGCTCTAGCAGCGTCATCTGAGATAAATGTGCATCCTTCTCATTACTTTACGCGTAACACATTAAGAGTTTAAAAATTCATAGATATGCCTACATTATAACAGAACCCTGAAGCTACATTAATGGTATTTAGACGCAGAGTTTTGTCACAAAAGGGAATTCTGTTGACGGCGTAGACAGGAAGTCGCAAAGTTATAACACCTCAGAATTCTTCCAGCATTCCACACGCAATCCTCTGGCACAAGAGCGCGGATTCTCTCCCTCCGCATAAAAGAGGAGTCAGGCGAGGAAAGCCCGCGTGCTTTTGCCGTGAATGATAGCCGGAGAAGCTGCAGCGCTGGCATTGTCTCAAGGGCGTTTCTATGGTCTTAGCTCCTGTCCCCAGACTACCACGAGCCCAGAGCTTACAAATACTAACTGTTGGCTAATGTTTTCTCACACTCCAAAATATACGAACGCTCTAGAGAGGCTTGCTGGGTGCGGACTAACACTCTGTGCAAAGCCCTCGACGTATTTCTGCCACTGCTGTTTGTTTTAGGTCGTGCTGGCGGCACTGAGTGGATGGGGAGAGAGATACATATCATCTCATTCAGCTGTCTCTGTCTCTCTTTTGGTGGGTTCTTGTAACTCTGAGAGTTTGATTTATAACAGAGGCTAGCAATAATTTTGCTGCGAACAGGATACTAATCGTTTATAAAACATTCAACAATCAAACACACGCCTTTGCCCAACGAGCACGTAACAAGTGAGCATCACAACCGAGTGAGTGACACTGGTTCGTACTCGCGAGGACCGAGGTTAAAGTCTCGGTCCGGATATTGGCTATCCCGACTGCGGTTCTCCGTGGATTTCTTCAGGCACTCCAGACAAATGTCAGAACAGTGCCCTGAATCAGGTTATGACAGTTTCCTTCCATATCCTTTTCAATTACATCCTTTTTAATAAATAAGTATAATAATAACTCACTTCTTTATTATTAGTGTCAATTACAGATACAGCACAACAGAAAAACACAGTAATATATATAGAAAGGTAACAACAAAGATATTATCAAAAAATTACATGAGTGTACATGACGTTAATAATCTGTGCATATTCTGCACTTCGAATATCAAACCCGAGACTTGGAACGTGAAGCGAGTGGCGATATAAAGTGGACGGTTTTATTCCAAATGCATGGAACTGCATCACACACAAACCGGACGTGTAAAGAGCCTGATTGCTTTCTCCCCTACTATAATTAATCGTACAACTCCCACTGTCATTTAAAATTGAACGAAGACTTATCGTGTTCAACACGCTTTCAATTGAGAAATCCAATTAGCAATCCTTTGTTCTGTACTGATGCGCCAAATAGCCCCTTTACGTCATATCAGTAATGAGTTTAAAGTACACACAAGCAGGTTTCATTACGATTTTCATGACACAATGTTCGCCATTTTATAATCCTTCACAACAATTTAAAAGAATACGAGCGGAGACGAACCCAGTTCTGTTATTCGTAAGTGATCTCATTGTTTCGATTCCTCCTTTTTCCTCCACGTCTACATCATGCGAGATTTCCCGCTTTCTATCCCCAGTCGGTGGGCTTATCTTACTGCCTGGTTAATAAATTCTCTTTGTTAGGTTACTGCAACTCTAACGCGGTTGCCTACACAAAGAATCGCAGGCGAATACACTGGAGGAAATATCTTCTACAAGTCGTGCGTATTCATAACGGTCGTTAGTTTGTTGCAGCTTGGTATGACAAAA
This sequence comes from Zootermopsis nevadensis, assembly GCF_977971745.1. Taxonomy (NCBI): domain Eukaryota; kingdom Metazoa; phylum Arthropoda; class Insecta; order Blattodea; family Termopsidae; genus Zootermopsis; species Zootermopsis nevadensis. The sequence continues at coordinate 8,444,955 of NW_028259156.1, read as the reverse complement.
ATATATTCCGATCCGTATATGAGAACAATGAACTGATGCCACGTCCGCAGAAATTACTAAAATTAAAATTCGTTTGTTTTATGCTGTCTGATGATCTGGAACGCGATTTTTTGCGCCTAAAATAGAACTTTATCGAAAAAATATCCTGTAATATTACGCAATTCAACTTGATTTAAGGGTAAAGGAACAAATTTGGCACTTGGTTCAAAAACATACAATCCGTGCCGAAAGATATCTACTTCCGACTTATATATTACCACACAAATGCTAGGATCTTACATTAATTACTCCTAACCTCAAAATTTCTAACGATCGGCATGTGTGTATCACTGATGGTAAAATAATAAAAAGTAGTTAATAAGACTTTACCTAATTGGTTCAAATTATACATTAAAACAATTAGTTATAATTTGTCTTTTCTGAATTATTTACACCAACACTATAAAATTCGTCAAGTTGGTATTTAATTTGTTCTAGTAATAGTGTTAAATACTTATGACGTGGTTCGCGTGGTAAGGTTAACATTCCACAAATTTTGTTTCCTCCTAATTTTCTCTTGAATTAAATTTCGATTTGTCACCGTCGTCAAAAATAGCTGAGCTTTACCGAATTTTGAAAGGATTTATTACCTATCTTGATAGAGTATAATAATTTTATTCTGTTTATTTTGTACCAAGGAACGGAGAGAAGAATTTAAGGCAGATTAAGATTCTGTACTGCGATGTGTTAAGCCCATAATTTAAATAATTACTGCTATCATAATTTTGAAATTAACAGTCCGTGGTGTTAGGACTATCTTAGTTTTAAGATTATCTGAACGTGTATTCAAAGCAAACGTCGTTTTGTAAGACATCCCATGTTTTGATGCTTCTCCACAATTCAAGTATGGGACTCAAAATTGTGTTAATAATTATTATCTTTCTATTTTTATTAAAATAAATGTAGGTACCTTTACCATCGACAAGGTCCGCCAAGGTGGAAATGTTGACTGTCGTGCATCAGAACATGAAAGGCTGATTCTCTGGTACGGGACAGAGATTCAATTGGTCCAAACGTACACTGACAAAATGCCAAGAATAACGGAAACCTGTTGAATTTAAATGGGAAAAACTGGACGCAAATATCTAGGGGTCTGTGGAAACAAAAACTCGATACACTGTCAAGGATAACGTAAGTTAGAGAATATTCAGAATACATTTCTAAGACGCCGATTATAATGTGTTAAATGACATAACGTCACACCACTGTTCCGCATATTTATTTCTTCCTTTAGTTATACACATGTACAATGGAGAAACTATTTTAATATGTATTCATATAAAATCTAGAACACCAGTGTATGCAAATTTGAGCTTCTAGAATAAACTGAGTAAAATGGATTAATTAAACTTAAAATAAAGACTTAACTGAACAAAAAATCGCAGGAAAATATAATTCTTGCAATATATAAAAAACATGAATTAAACTGTTTGCTCTGGGACACGATAAAAAGTGAACGAGTCTGTGCTTTGTAGCTCACACAAGAGCGAACTTCGTTGCAACAGACAGTAGAGGGTAGAGCCTCGACGGTTGGGGGAGGGCGAGATAGCTGGAAGTGGCTGCAGACACAAATTGTTTCTGAGTTATATACAGATGCAGTATAAACTTTCTGACCGGGATGTAATATACGGATATGTTTCCTCTTTTGCTAATGACTCTGAGTTTGCCAGATAATGCGTTAAGTCTAAGTATCTCACGTTTCACGAATAAGGTTCACGTATACACATCATTCTTACTGGCTAACAGTCATAAACCTTAATGGCTGTCATCGTAACAAATAAAGTGAAATAAGGGGGAAATCCCATCCCTGGAAAATGGGGATAAATTGGTCAGAATTTTCCGTGAGGAGCTACATCTGAACTTCCGTGCCTTAAAGTACAATAGAAGGAATCCATGAAATCCGGCAATGGATCACCTAAGTGTCATTTTCATGTGCTCCTTTTTCTATGTGAACATGTTGTACTCAACCAGTGATATACGCTGTCCATAATAATACCATATTTCGTACTCACCTCTTAATTAAAGACGTTTAATTCATGAGCTGCATTGTCTGTGGCTAATTTATCGGAACTATCAAGCAATGCAATGTAAAAAATGTCACATTTAAACTATTATTTTCGTGAAATTGCCTTAAAAATGCTCGACCCCCCCCCCCCCCCAGCCTAAAAATGTTACTTTCGCAATACTAATTCAGAACCCGTTAAAATTTATTGAACTTCCTACGCGTTGTATTCCTCACTGAATTTCTTTCTGAGTGAACTCTTTATCATGGTTTGTTTGCAAGGTTTCTGCGTATTTTGAGGATTTATTTGCCGTAATTGAATTCAACAGCTGCGCTGTGTCCACTTCCACATAAATTGGCCTTCCACTATTATCAAACAAACAATGAGATAAAACTTCTCGTTAATAACACTTAAACTGCATAACACACGGAAGTACGTGATGTTCAAACACAATAGGACTTATGTACTTTTCATTTTCTATATTATGCAACCGAATTAAAAGAACCGTGCTAACAATTCATTAAATTCTTTATTACATTTCTTTGTATCAACAAACATTTTACTCTGTTCATATTACAATAACGTATTATTACCTGTTTAACACAACTATATAATTACATTTCCTTGTGGTCCACTGCTACCCATTTTTTCTTTAGAATACATCACACAGAAAATTAGGAAGAATTGGTAACCAATTCGACATAGTATTTTCTTATTTATTCTAATAATATATCAGAACGGTACATTAATAAGATAAGACACATCAAGCTGTATCAGGCCCCAGTAAGGATAGTAGTCTTGAATTAAAGGCAGAGATAAACAGGTCTGTATGTTCATGTTTCCTCACCAGAATGCATTTCATATCCATAATGCTTATAGTGATCCTCACCCTAAAAGCCGCAGACTTTCATCAATAAAACCATTACTTACGCGCTGGCGGTGACACGATGTATATATATATAGCTATCAGTTCCTGTGAAGTTGCGTTCCGTCTGATGCAACGCAGAAATTGATCGTCCCCCTTGTAAACGAAAACTGGACGCGATGTTCCAAATTGGCAAGTTGACTTACAGTGTCTTATAAAATTATTTTAGTGAACAATAAATTGATCATTTATTTCCACTTCAAAGAATGGGTCATTGGCCCCTTTCCGAGACAGTTGCTTAAGGCAACGTGTCCTTATTAGTCTTGTATAATGTATTTGAGTAATGAGTGACAAGCCCACTGCCTCTGCACAATAAATATAATAAATTAATATACAGAGTGATTCAAAAGGTTAGGCCCAAACTGAAGGAGTGTATAGAGGGACTCAGAGAGAACAACTTTCGAATAGGAACCCGTGTCCTCCAAAGTTATCCTGAGTCAGTCGAGGCCGTAGAAGTTAGGGAAGTCTGATAACATACAACTGAAATAATTTGGTTAGTAAGATTGCTAATGTAATCCTTGTATATTAATAAAAAAACAAAATTAAGCTAGTAGGAGAATAGCAAAGTAAGATTATTTCAGCGGTATGTTCAATCGCCTCGCCTGACTAAGGATAATTTCGAAGGACACGGGTTCTATTCGAAAGTTGTTCTCTCTGAGTCCCTCTAAACGCTCCTTCAGTTTGGCCCTAACCTTTTGAATCACTCTGTATATTACAATTATCACAATTCTTAAACTACTCCCTTTGGCATGCTTTGTGTAAAGGGTAATATGCTGTGATAAAATTATACAAACTAGTAATTGTAAATTTTAATATGAATTAAGATTACAATATTTTTACTACTGTAAATGCAAATAAACTGTATTTATGACTAGCACCTTCGTCTATCTCTCTCAAAATATAGTGTCCCTGGGGTTCAATAAAAAGAGAGGAATAAAATACAGCCCAAAGAGGAGAGCAGATTAGAAACGTTTTGTAGATCAAGTTTATATCCTACGCACAGTCAGCCATTCTTTTTTGTGTCGTAGCTCCTTCTAATTTATGATTTCAGTGGGTCCAGTACAAGTATTCATTGGCACACAGTGTTGTCACAGAGAATTTTGATATAATATCGAGCCTTTAAGTACTTATATAACATTCGAGATGTTTACGTTCCGAGAGACTTCGCTAAATACGATGCAAACTCCAAGAGTACCAGTTCCGATATGTGTAGGCGTAAACATGAGTTTTTCGTTGTCCTTTAGTATCCTTGATCGGTCCTTATTACTTCTGCACACGTGGTTTTTACGTATAATTGTAAATATTGCTATTGGTGACAAGTTCCTGATTTTCTTAATTTGAGCGATGGCTCGTACTGACAACAAAGGAATATTAGTGAGCTAAGAAATACAAGAAATCTCACAAACAAAACAACTCCTTCTGATTACCTGCCACTTCCAAAACTACTCTGTACCGAATTTATTTATCTAAAGCAAAGCTGTTACGTAATTAAGTGCGTATTTCACTGTGTAGGCATATCACAGCTACAAACCGCATTTAATTAAAATACGTAAACCTAACGTTTCCAAAAGCAGATTACTTTAGCTTCAACTGGTAATTTCCCTACATTCTATGCTGCATATCCCATTTATTTGTTTTCATCAACAAAACAAACGCATTTAACAAAACTATAATTCACTTTAACTTAGACAAAGTCGCTTCTAACTTAATCTCTTTACCATGAAGAATGCAAATCATGTTTTAGACTTCCATTATGAGTTCCATTCTGCTTAAAAAAAGAGTGAACAAAGAATTAAATGCAAAACCAAGGTGTGTACTTAAAACTTGATTGCGGAACAAGTTTAAACTTGGAATTATTAAACCCACCTCATTATACAAGACCGGATTGAATTCCTGAATTTTAATAGCATTACATCTTTATTATTAAAGTGCCATTAAAGAAGGGCTGAGTTAATGATAGAGAGTTTGGGATAAGGAGAAGAGATGGCTCAATGCAGCAACGAATGGGAGAAACACTATTAACTATGGTCCTAACTTCCATGTATATACTTCACGTTTGCAGGAAAACTGTCATGAATGGGCTCGCATTTGAATGGACCACCTTACAGGGAGCGAGGTACTACCTAATTATCACTTGAATGGGGTCTATATGAGAAATATATTAGACCATTACTAAGTGATAAGACAATTATACACTCCCAAGAAATATCACCATTAATGGAGATGCTGGGTAACAAATTTCTATCAGAACTTTCCATAACTTACATCCAGAATCGAAATGTGTAGTTCTTTTACATTTATTTAATTGTGGAATCCACGTTCGCTCTATAAATTGTAATAAAACAAACATTTTAATGCCATTTTCATTTTTATATATTTTTTTGGCTATGTTATTAAATGCATATGTAACTCACAGATATGCAAATACTTGAATCCAAACGATGATGAATGAAACAAGACAATGAATAAAAGCAGCAAAAATTGTGTGACTAATAGCACATGAAACCTACGCCAAGTTTAGCCTATTGAACGGAATTACCTGTCTTTCAATAGGACCAATTTGTAGAGAGGTGAAGTTGTAAACTGAAGTTTTCAAACTGAAGTCATTTTGAGAAAGGTTCTAGAGAAGCGAATTATTATGAACCACATCAACATTTCTTTTCAGACAGAGCAAACTCAATTATGTCCACGTTAAGTACATAGATAAATTCGAAAATATACGAAGCTCTATGCATTTGAAAGAAAGCGTCCATATGACAATGTTTTAAAGTCTGTATCCACAACGTACTGTGTGTCTGTTCACAGGAAACGCTTCAAAATCTAATGGAAACCCCTGAAGAATCAATTCCATAACATGAGTCTTTCCTCACATTTTCATTGTAAAAAAATGAACATCATCTTATTTTCTGCGTGAACTATTTCCACGTATTACTGTTATTTACACATGCATTGTACATTCTCGTAAGTAGAATCGAACAAGAACTACGAAGATAGAATATTTAACATTCATATTCCATAAATATGATAATAATGAAATTCGAATTCGTGTTAATTACAGTATAGAAGGGAAATATTAACAAAATAATTTCTCCTTTTCCACATAACCATAACAATATAACTTTCATACTGCACAGTTCACAATAGATATATATCCATTAATCAAGCGCTGTTCTGACTGGAATACGTATTTACAAAATGGGATGTCAGCACGTAGTAATAATTTTATTGTATGGTTTAGTGAATGAACGCGGTTTTAAAATCTGACACTATAAACTACTACACATTACTCTTTTATAGATTTTATATAGTTTAAGTATGAGCTGGTAACAAAATTACAAAATTCGTGTATCTTTCAAAAATAGTTTTCAAAATTAACAACACGACAAAAATGAATGTTTAACACAAACCCGTATATTCGGCCATAAAGAACAGACGGATTTGTCGAGTACATCATGCAAGCAGGTACGCCAACTTAACATCTAAAAGGAAGAAATTGGAGATCATTTATGGAGAACAATAAGTATAATGATTTCAGTGGACCACATTATCGATACACCGACACATCGATCTGCTAATGCATCATGTTTTGTTAATAAAATTGTAACTAATCGATGTGAGTTACAAGTTAAAAGCAATTTGTATCACAAATCTTCAGTTCTGCAAGAATCTTAGTTTCAGCTGATCCTTTACTTCCGTCGCCAAAGATATTACGAGGCGTTAAAAAATCTACATAACGTAACCTAACCTAACCAAACCTTAACATTCACAAGCATTGTGCTTCAGGGAAATTTAGTATCTAATATGGGTGTTATCAAACAGATTAATAATTTTAACATAAATGTTATAATTATGTACACAAACTGACATAAATATGTCCTCCAGAAGTGTATATGGTAATAGTATAAGATGTATGTAATAGATACAATGAAACTTGAAAACCCCAACAATTAAGATAAATGTTTTAAAAATACTTTTAACTCGATCTCGTAACGAGAAAGAAACAAGTAAATGTTCAGTTTTCATCTTTCAAACGTTGACATATTTTACACACACACACATACATATTAGTGTGTATGCTTGAGAGTGTGTGTATTACTCTAGTACCTGATGGAGAAACTGCGTGCAGATGGAAGATAAAACGTAGAAGTGACTGTGGTTGAGATACAGATATCTCCTCTGGCTCTCAAACACTGGTCCAAGCATTTCACAAAACTGATCTTGGGGGGTATGGGTTAATGTGCACTTCAAAGCTACAACAAGCAACAATCAACTGAAGGAACAGAGGGAATCAAATAATAATATCGGAACCAGAGTTGCATTTCGGTACCCTTTAACGTCGTAGGAAGATAAACACTTCTACAGTCAATACTTCAAAAGTCTGACAGCTTCGATGTCGGATATGCAGAACTTTTCGACCCATCAACCAGTATTCTTTTCTATCACTACGAATATATAGTTCTTAATATTGTTCTTAAACAGACATTTCTGTATATTTTCATGTTTTCAAGGTAACAACACACATAATTGATACAATCTGAGCATCATGGATAAGCAGGAATAAAACTGGAAAGATGCAGACTAAAATGAAATTAATCTGACAACTTTGAGTGCAGAACCTTTACCCCAAATTTTGTTAACATGTTTGAAGACAAAATATGTGAATCAACGGATCCATACTAACTCCCCATCATGCCATTATGTTATGTTCTTCGCGCAAAGTATGCTTAACAAAATTCAGAGTGCTTACAGGATCGATAAGCCAGTCTAGGTTCAAACTCAACACCTCTCAAGATAACCAAGTTAGGTTAAGTTACGTTACGTTATATTATGTGAAGTTCTTTTATCACTGTATTGGAGACTACATGTACCTTCCCTCACCTCGTTTTCCGTATATATTCGCTCTGCACTGGAGCGTATAGAGTCAGCTGATAACACTGATCTGTATCTGTCAGAGGTAAAGTTGTTAGTACTGCTCTACTGTCGATTGATCTGCTATTGTGACATCTTGATGTATGACAGACACAATGAAAGGATATCTTGGGCGGTTCTATCGATTTGAAAGAGAGTAGGAATTGGTAGGAAACGAATCGTGCTTTTTCTAAGAATATATCAACCCCGGGCTCATTGAAAGAAACTAGGAGAGTTAAAGAAAACTCCAAGGAACATAACCTGTAAAATCTAGAACCCTCGGTCGTGATTTCTTAATTCTCACGGACAAACAGACGAATATGTATGCTGGGCCCTGTGTACCCTACAGTAAATTGTATACAATGAAATTTCATTTTGGAAAAGTTCCCAATTCATGAAGCCACGTTCCAGTGGTAAACACTTGTTGAAATTCCACTACAACGTATGTTAGTGTGTCCCAAATTAATTTGAATCTGCGCCAGAACAAGTCTGTTCTATGCGCTTCGTTGCTGTTGATTACACGGAAATATACGTCCATATGTGGCCTTCGGAAAATTTTACCCCTGCATAAAAATAAATACATTTACGGGTGGCTAGAAATGCATTAAATTAAACTTCGTCACTTCTGTCTGCCTGGCTATTGGTCTACTAAAAATGTATTTGTCTGATGAACAAAGGTAATAGCATAAATTGATATATTAATTCAAGACATATTTAGGGAGCTTCGAAGAACAGTTAAGATTATTCACTGACAAACACACTTATATATTACAGAATATACAGAAGTGAACAGATAACAGAAATATAAGAAGCTAAGTAAAATGAAGATGAAATAAGACATAAAATGGGCTCGGTTAAGAAATTAAAATTGTATTTATCTGAATATTGGATTCTATTTAACAGCAACACAGCGTTTTAAAATTCAGTATTATAAAGCGTTTAATATTTAAGTTCTTAATTATTTAGTTTCTATTTAAATTGAGTTGTAAGAAAAATGTTAAGGAGCAAACATCTTCTTCGTTCAAAGATTTGAGCAAATTCCTGCCACTTAACTCAATACTCCGAGTACCATTGCGTCAGACGGACATAAATTCACGTATTAATTCCTTGAAGTGTCTGTGCAAGTATCATAGTGAAAAAATTAACAGCCGAAGCACTTCCTCTCAAGAGCTATCACGCGACGTATGTTGACCAAGCTCTGTACCTCCAGACCGTCATCACAAGAGCGTGACATGCTGACTGCCGCGTAATACCACTCGCCTGACAAAATATTGACAAAGCGCCCAGAAGGGACCTAGGATCAGTGTCTCCGTGTTTCAAGGCGTCTTATAGCGACATTTCATGTTGTAAAATGAAACATCGTAAGTGCAACACGACTTTGAAGTAAAGTTTTTGTTCTATATAAGAAATATGTTTATCTTTTTGTAGGTAATAAAACTATGTAAAATATTTCCCAGAAGTTAGTAGTTTTTCTATCGGCTGGCCAAAAAAATTGCCTTCTTTTTTAAAAAGCCGAATATTAATTCCGATATGTTTCCATTTATTTCTATATCGTCCCAGTAGTTTCTTTACTTGATGTGTTCCAGCAAATTTGTTAAAGAATTTTTCACATTTTGGGCTGAAGACCAACATCGACATTTACACCGACTTTTAGTGTTTTTCTTATGTGTTCCGTGCGAGCTGAGTGTCATGCCCGTCTTAACCTCTAAAATGTAATAATCGCAGCAGTATTAGAGAAAGGTATAAAGATTATGAAGCTGCTCATTATGGATCCTTTCGAAACTCCTGTTACATACTTTGCCTGACTTTCTTCAACATTCTGTTCTCCAGCAACTCCAGTTTCCGTGATCTTCCGTTAACGAAGACACAAATTTTCACACCAAATAAAGCTATCGGAGAAATAATTTCTCCTGTTACTGCAAATACGTTTTAATCTTTAGAAATTCTGACAGAACACTGGAAGATAAAATATTATGGACTCAACGATAGTAAACATAGTCCGAATTTAGTCTAAGTACTTCCGCTTTAAATATAATTACGAGTTTTCGTTTCCAAGTGCACATTTTCAAACAACTTTTAGTTTCCCTCACTATGACTTTGTCATTCATTCCGGTAGCAGTATACAAATATACACAAAATTATTCTGAGTTTATTTCTAGACGAAACCTAATTAATATATTATATCTCTAAAAACTTATTATATATAATTAATATAACAGATATCTATATGGATGTCTTAAAACAAATATTATTCCTTTAATAAACAATTACATATTACTTCTAATATAATGTTAGTCAAAACTATCTTTAATAGACATGGAAATAAGTTCTATTATTTTATAGCTACCCCATAATATTTTACCATGACAATATTTGAAGCAATTTTTTATGATTTGTTTGTGAAAAACGTTTCGGAAAATATTTCTTAAGATCACACAAATAAAAATAAAAACTATTAGCAATTGATGGAAATGTATTAAAACTCTGGTTCTCAGGGCAGTGAAGACCTCCATGATGGTCTCTTGGGTTTCAAAGCGGAGTAACGCTAGAGGATGAAGACAGCATGTTCCTCAAAACCGCTGGTAACATATTACAAGTCCATACCGTGTTATAACCCCGAAGAACAAAATACACGATTATTTATATAATTATGATGTTCATTTTAACCACCCCTTTCGTTTCATGTAACCTCTTACCTAGATAGTGTCTAGCTGGTACTCCTACGTGTATGATATTCCGTTTTATTTATAACGTGATTACTAATTGGAACAAGTTTATATAATATGAGCTTACTAGCCAGCTAGTTATAGTTTAAGTTACTAGTAACATCAGGCTACGTGGTTTACAGTGCTGCATTAGTTATCTTAGCAAGCCCTTCCTCTGCAGAATATATATGGAATTACAACTTGTGAGGTTAGGTTATATGCAGCCATGAATACACCTTCAACCGTGGTTCCTCGGAAGCGCTTGCCACTTGAGTATCGCCTGTTGGTGAGTCCTCACACTGTCCAATTATCGTCGCTTGCTTGCTCCGAACGATACATAGCAGCGGATAAGAAGGAGGTAAGTTTCATTCGCATGATTACAGCACATTTGTTTTCAGAAAAAAGTTTCTCTATTATGCAAGGGACATCACATAATATATCTTCTGGGTTGATTACTTCACACTAGAACCAAGATGAATACATTCTGAAAAAGAAAAACGTACTGAATCTACTTCCTTTTAATAACAACCTCCTCCTAGAAGAAATGTCACGATACGTCGTAAATTAATTAGAAGGAAGAGTTCCGTGTGTCCTTATGCAATGCCCAAGAGGCCAAATATAAACTCTGTACTGTAGTTTAGTTTAGGTTTATGATCTATTTACTTATCTAATACAACAGAATATGCACAACAGATAATTAACATTACCTCCCAAATTACATTCCACAGTTCTCATGTACACCACGACAATGTACAGAAACTGGCATCTCCTTTCTACAAAATTCATCTTAATTATCCATTTATGGTATACTTTAATATCTACCCTTAAAAGCTGTTAATGTATTTAAGTGGTACTAAACCAATTCCCCTAATACAGGATCTTTCCGGAGCAGTTGATGGACATTTAAATGTTCAATAAAGTATCTTTGGTCCTTTTACTGTTACCACACAAGAGCGCTATTTCTCCGGAATAATACTTCCTTTCAGGTGTTCTAACTAAAATTGCGCAGACTACGTTTTGCATTTTGCCATATGTGGTTCATTCGGTGTGGACTACATCCCATTCTACTTCCTTTGATAAAAATAATAGTCAGTAAAGAGTAAAAATTATAAACCTTCTAATTTCACCACTGTGTAATGCGTATGGCTGGTTGGTTGGCTGTTTGATAATCATTTGCTATTAAAGGATTTTGGGCCTCATGGGATATTTGTAAATGCGTGGGTTATTATAACCGTTGCCACGCCAACGCTGTTAAGGGATTTTGGGTCTTATAAAATAATATTTATGGCTGTAGTCATTCAGCCATGGTGTGTTATGTTTATGTACTTCTACACAATGCAACAGAGCTATATTATCCCCGATATATATTTGTATTTGAGACTGCATTACATTAAATCACGTTATATTCTAAAATTAAGAAAAGATAAGTAAATACATTAATTTTGTTACTCAAAATCACTTAATTTTAATTTGATATGATAATTTGTGGAAACAATGCAATGAAGAAAAAGACTCTTTACTAGGCCATGGCCTACTTCTGTAAAACTCAGCAAAAGATGTTTTCGTGTTAACACTTCACACACACTTTGTAATTAAGTAAATATTCTTTCTTTCGTTCTCTCGTCCTTTTTTACGCGTAGGTATAGAGATTTTTATTTATTCATATTTGATCTGTTTGGGCAATGGTAGGACTCCTTGGATGAGTGATCAGCCCGACGCAAGACCTCTACCTATACAAACACAGAAAGACGCGGACAAACATCGATGCCTTGAGTGGGACTCGAACCCACGGTCCCAGCAGTCAGGCGCACGAGGTCCCTGTCTCAGACAACGTGGCTACTGAGGCCGGCTTCATTAAATAAATATAAGTTATAAAATTAAATTTTATATTCTGTTTTGTCACACTTTTCAATAAAAACGTGTCTTAAGTGCTACTATAGTTTCTCGTTATTGTTGACGGGAAATTTTCTAGTCTTCTATATTGTGTAGTGTACGCCCAGGAATTCTCAGAACGTTTTTAAAATCGCAGTTCTCGCCTACTGGTCAGTTTTATAGTTAAAAATAATAATCGCGTTGTTGCATATTCTACTTATTATGTCCGTCTACTCTCCATTAAAGTTCCGTTTTAAAATACATACTTAGTCAAATAAGAAGGCTTATATAACGGAAGTAGCACATATGAACGTGGAGACGGGAGACAGTAGATACAATATACTGGAATCGGGGGAAGCTTTGTATTTTCGATGCAAAACAGACAGAAAATATAGACCCAACACCTGTAGTTCGCTTGGCTTAATGTGTTACAGATACGTGGATGAAACAGCACTGATTCATGAAACCAGAAGGTATAAATGTTTACGGCTCTCTGTCGTTAAAATGACAAGCCATGTTGGCGAGATACCGTGGACTCGTTTGCTGCTTCACTGCTTTAGCAGGTGCTGTTGACAACTCCGCATAACCCTTATATTACCTGGAGTCTGTATCTTTATGGTCCCATTAAATGTGTCAGTCTCCACAGTCTGTTCCCTACTCAACGCATTTCCAAATCTTGTAACACAATTTGTAAAGATCGAAAATCTACAAAAAAGAATGTTTAGAACTTGTTTAGACCGATATAATGCATGAACAATAAGATTATTGTCTTATTAATTGTTGACTCGTCCGGAAAGAACCAGTGGTAAAAATGGAGGTAACTCTCAACATAACTTGAGCGTATAGTAGCTAGAAGCTGGCAATTACATAAGAACAAAGACCTATTACACAAGCTGAATAGTCTATGTCAGGGCAATCAAATCATTTCACCTTAGCACCAGCCACCAATCGCCTCTCCAATTATAATAAACACGTTTTGTCTCTTATTTTTATTTTATTTAGTGTTCTGTATGACGACAGGTCCATATGAACAGGATCCTTCCATCCTTTTCTCGGACTGGGACCTGTTCATATACGTTCTTGGCAGATGATCCAGAAGTGGTTTGCCATTGCCTTCTTCTGTGTGTGAATGGATTAATTGTTGGGATGCCACGGAGAAACCGGGGAAGCCCCCGGAGGAAAACTCCGAGTTGCCTAGATCACGGCCTTGCCCAACACAAGTTATAAATTCGGGCACCGCCGGGAATCGAACCCGAGACCCCAGGATTACAAGGCCAGCGTTCTAACCGCTAGACCACCGTGGCTATTGTTTTGTCTCTATTGAAGTATAATGAACCGATATAAACTGTCGTATTTTTATTTAATTTCTGGAATTTTTACACTTTTATGTATAAACACGGGAAACCTCAGTCAGTTTTGACGAAAATTATTAACAGGCTCACAACCTATAACAGCGTATTGAGCATCAGTCCTGTTCGTTTAACCATTTGTGACGTCAGACAGCCCTTGTTGGACACAAATTCTTTAACTCATCTAAATAATATTTAGACATTCAGTCCTAAATTTAAATATAACACAACCCACAACCATTACAAATGTCAACTGATAAATGTTATTTAGGAATACAGTTAATCGCTGTTTACTATGAAAATCACAAGCAACTGATAAATACACTATGTAGGCGAAACGCAGCCGGTTAAAGCAGGAATAAATATAGTTATCATAGTTTATGAGGTCAGCAAATGCGAAACTTGATTATGTAAAATATAAGTCGAACTGGGAACGTAAATTTACGATAATTTTCCGTAAATATGTGACTTTCTTAAAACCATACTTCCACGCCGTAAACGTTCGGCTTCCGGTTGAAAATTCCAACCCGCGCCTTCCGAATTGTAGGAATGCGTGCTAGTCTGTCTATTTCCTGCTACTTTAATGTCTAATAACCGCTAACTCAGTACTTCTGAGAAGCACAGCCGTAACTTTATTCGTCTTGTGCTATTTTTCCACTGCTTCCAGATTGCAGAATGACTCCTGTCAAAACAGCACGGCCCCGTTTTTACACTCTCTTGCTGTATCTACGCTGTCTCTTGAGGTTCATTCACTTTGATGGCGAGAAGGCAAAAGAGAGAAGCATTCGGAATGCGTAAGGCGTCGAAATGTCTCACAGACGCCCACCCACTTCCTGCGAGGTTCATCAGCAACATCTCATCATCAGGACGGTCCGACATCGCTAACTGGCAACTTACCAAGGTGTGTGGAAGAGGCTCTCCTGAACAACCACAGCCATGGTCGCTAGGTACTACAAAGTTTCTTTCATTCATAGCAACAGACGACGAAATAAGCGGCTAGCGTTTGTATCCTCATTGTCCAGGTCTTCACACTGTGTGTTAAAGCATGTAAAGCGCCGACATACACAGTTTATTCACACTTAACCCTTGAAATAATATTCATGTCTCAGGGAACCCCTACATAAAAATTATTATATATCATTATTTGTATCTTTCTTTCTTTTTTATAAACTTAAAGTTCATAAGGAAAACTTAATATATATTTTTCTGATAGCTGGTTTACGCAAAAAATTACTTACGTTTTTCTCAAGTTTATTGACAATACAAAAAAACTGAAATCGAATTGCCTGTTCAAGAGACCTCATACGGAGGTTTTCATTCACACAAAAATTAAACATAAATAACCAATATCGTATATAACACATATAAACAGAACGAAAACAGATAATAACTACTACAATAACTAAATCGTTTATTGACAATGTTAAAAAGGCATAAGATAAATCAAAGTAAAATGTAATATGAACAAATATATGTGTCAATGATATGTTATTTTTGAAGCCAATTTAAATAATAAAATTTACGTGAGTCACTCGATGATACGTGAATCCACCACGTAGAGCTCCTATATACTGACCACTAAAGGCGGTTTCACGCTGGCGCCGTATAGACGTCGCTAAATATATTTCTAAATGACATAACAGGTTGAAGACTTTATTATAATACACAAGAATTTTCCGAGAATATGTCGTACGTGTATAGTAAAATTACGAATATGAAATTAAGCATAAAAATGACTCAAAAATACATTTACATATGATTAGCCTATTCATCACTATTTCTCCCGGAACCCCCAGCCATTGCTCGTGGAACCCTAAGGTTCCGGGGAACCCCGGTTGAGAAACGTTGGACTACAGTATAGTATGGCAATAGTGTCTATTATAGTGTTAATAGTTGTTGGTTTGTTTACTCTATATTCTACAGTATAGTGTAAACATAACTTTTATATGCACTGGGAAACCAAAAAATTCGTGTGACTCGCTTTATTGGGGTGGTCTGGAACCGAACCCGCAATATCTCCGCGGTATGCCTGTATACTGAAATGATACTTATTTGAGAGCGAGATGTAATAAAGTATCATCGGAAAGTTAATCATTAAAGTAAAATACCAACGGAATGTAAGGCCAACCGCTGCTGCTCTCATACCATCGCATAACCTTTATTTTATCATCTGGTGTCATGTATAAACGAATTTTCTGCTTTCAGAAAATAATTATTAGGCGTTACTTTCTTGTGTATAATTGAATGCGCGTTGGTGCGAATCGTAAGTTGAAAATATATTTCTTTTAACAAATATTAACTGGAAGGAAGGAAGGAAGAAAATCCACAATTCTGTAATTTTATCACAATGCGTAACTTTGAAACGATTATAGAAACAATTCAGGATCTGGGGGTTTTCTGTAACCGAAGTCGTTAGTTTTATATGTTTCAGCGCCATGATGGTTTATTTTGTTCGTGCCTGTAAAGTGACCTCGTAATGTCAGGCGGGAAACGAAAGCAAACTGTGTTAGAGCGTAGACACTGCCAAATGGCGCCATAAATCCCGTAATCTATCGTGTTTACGGCAAAGGTAGAAGCACTGTACAAATGTAGCACAGCAGCTTCCAAGAAACGAGCTTCTACCTTAGATAACACAAAACATTTTCCAACTTTCGCAAAACGAGGGAAACGTTTGACCATCAGTATATCTCAGCACCACTTGCACTTTCATAGTCTCTTTGATGACCCCAGTTTCATGCGACAGGATGTGTAAGAAGTATGGTTCACGCGTAATAAAAATACAAACACATTTACGGAAGGCAGTAAGCCTAAATTTGAAGATAACTCATTGTGTTGTGTGTTAGAAACAGTAAAATGAAACGAGTATCTGCATTCCTGAGTTGGAATTAAAATTTTCATTTTATTTCCCAATCGTATAATATGAACAATTTTCCATTTGTAATTTGTAAAAATATTAATAACATGCAATTTAAAATAATTAATTTCTCATCGCTGTCGAATTTGTATTTCAAATTAATATTGTAAAAATTTCTATTTTTTCTAAGGCACACAATCATACAATTATTAAGTCCCTATAATAAGCGGCGAACAAGAGGCTCCCGTTTCAGTCACGTTGTACTTAAAGATGTCTGTCTTCTAGGCTGCCTTGAATTTTACCAACGTTTCAGAGCTGTTTCCTTCTTCTATCATGTTAATGTGTAATAAATCTATTGCTCATAACCTATGCCAAATCACAACCTACTACTCATCGCTCAAATGATAAAGGCATCAAAAACACTTCTTAAACTTCGTTAATCTTCTACCAGACTACAAGAAGCAACAACCCAGAAGACAGCCATCTTCATATTCGCCGACGTGAGAACCTAAAATTTCACATGTTGTTACTTATTGTAGGAAATTAAAAAAATATACAGTTGAAGCAACTTTCAACAATATAACTTAGGTCACCAAATTTCGTTAAAATAAGAAAATATTTTCAACATTTCAAAGTGAGGCAAGCAAAGAGCATGATGATTTCATAAACCTGTCTTTACTGAAGATAGGGCTCATAATTTGATTCAAAACTCTCGTTACATATTTCATGCATATTAACACCTGGTAGTATTTTTTCTTCCTGGGGTAAATATGACGGAAACTTACAGCTAAATACTACATCTGTCCAGTGCAACGACATTTTCCTAAAGGCCTAGTAAGTCTTTGTGGAGATAAATTTGCATCCAGATGTAGATTCAATGTATGAGCATACCCGTTCAACAAAAGATAAATTCGAACTGAGTAAGACACTGAACGAGATTAAAGACAGGTAACATTTGAAAGCGGTTGTTCCATGTCTCCGACTGAACAGTAAATGAAACCTGATCACATTTCTCTTATCCTACAGCGAGCATTGAGTCTGAAGGATGGAAGTTCTTTCCGGCTTGAAAATGATCGAAATAAAACGAAAACGAGGCTCTAAATTATAAAATTAATTAATTCTTCATCATGAATGCATAATGCCATCAGAGGCGTAATTTAGTTTCTAGTAAAATACAAAGCGATTGTTTAAATCTGACATTTACTTCCTAATGAAATTATAAAACCTGATGTTCTCAAGTTAAATGCAGATGCAATTTTGTATACAGAAAATTTCACTGTTTCTTGCTTCAATCTGCATTTCAATTGTCCTCTGCAACTAGCACATCAATTTTAAGTACCTCTGAGGAAAGAAGTGACTTTCTTTTATGGGTAAAGGAAATATTAGAACCTCTCACCCTTCGTGTGGAGTCTCTAACGGAATATTCCTTTTTATTGACTAGTCAGAATGGTATACGAGTCTGTGTACTGCATGCAACTGACCCAGGATAGTCTTGCAGGGAGCTGTTTTGGACACTGCCGTTTAATGTTTAAAGCACCGAAACTTATATTAACAATTCAAATTAAATAATAGCTGCTGGTGTTAATAAAGATCAAATACTAGCAAGCTACACTACATGAGTGTACATAAACCTATTGAAGCCGTTCATAAAAATTCTGATTCCGTAAGACGCTGGAAATTAATTGACCATCTGTGTGGTTGGAGGATTAACAACGGCTCTACCCCATTAAACCTTCAAAGACGATGTTCATTTAAATTTTATTTATTTATTTAGTGTTCTGTCTGACGACAGGTCCATATGAACAGGATCCTTCCATCCTTTTCTCGGACTGGGACCTGTTCATATACGTTCTTGGCACATGATCCAGAAGTGGTTTGCCATTGCCTTCTTCTGTGTGTGAATGGAGTAATTGTTGGGATGCCACGGAGAAACCGGGGAAGCCCCCGGAGGAAAACTCCGTGTTGCCTAGACCACGGCCTTGCCCAACGCCCAACACAAGTTATAAATTCGGGCACCGCCGGGAATCGAACACGAGACCCCATCATTTAAATACTACTTACTAATTCAGTATGCACTGCAAAAGAGTAATGACACTTCTCCAATACAAAGATAAATTTGTTGTTACTGTTAAAGGATATACAATCATACGAAATACACAGTAAAATACAAACTTACTGACTTTTAAACGTTTGATATAATAAAATCCTCTCGGGCAATCAGAAGTATCAAATGGTTAACATTCGCCATGTTTCAAACGCCCTGATGATGGAGACAGAGACAGTCCCTGATATTTAACGATTTGACACTGCTGATATCCCGAGAGGATTTCATTAAGTCAGTTCGCAGTGAAAGTTTTACCGTCAGAACACGCGATACGGTTAGTTAATTTTAAAAATAAAAAAAGGTTGGCAGCACTATGAATAGTAATTCTTAAGTAAAGATTTTCCACATTAGCCCACGAGATGAGTGGTTAAAATTGGAGCCAGCATGTATTCAAGACGCTGTCACTCAACGTTGCGTTATTTATAGCAACTAGAAAGGTAGGGAGGGGAGGATTACTTGTCACCATCA
Source organism: Zootermopsis nevadensis (assembly GCF_977971745.1). Lineage (NCBI taxonomy): Eukaryota > Metazoa > Arthropoda > Insecta > Blattodea > Termopsidae > Zootermopsis > Zootermopsis nevadensis. The sequence goes on along the minus strand of NW_028259156.1, from coordinate 8,425,728 downwards.
CACACACAACTCCACCGCCAACGCCAGATGTTCTCTGGCTGGCACAAGCCACTGAAACGGATGTCACGTGTCCAAATATCCATCAGTCCACTGACAATCCATTGCGACACGAGGATGGATAGTTGTCTCAGTCACTCAAGCATCACGCCTACGCTGTTAATTCATTACTACAGTCGGTACACGGTTCATATTCAAATAGTTCGTTCATTTAACAGGGAGAGGCCACAACAACAGATAATTATTTCGTTCGTTTGTGTAACCCTCCCACATCCTCTGCTACTTTCTGTCTCGACTCGACCTTCAAACAATTACCTATCTGCGCAGGCGCACGGCCATTTTAAAACGCGGTATAGAAACATCGGCTGACTCTCAGTTCTCCATCAATTTTATAACTTCCTAGTGTTTACTGTCAATCTTTTGTTTTGAGTATTTCATGGTTTGTAAAGAATTTAGTATGTTGGTCGGATCACTGGTAACACACCCATATTACCGAATATTTTGTGACTGCTCCTACAGTGGGAACATGTCTAATAAGAGGTCATGTTTGTAAGATACTATTCATCATGACGTCACGGTTTCAGATCGAGTAAGTTCTCAGCTCAGATAGACAGTAATTTAAAACATTTCCATTTATTTTTGCCTCGTAGGTTAAAGGACGAAAATGATTTATAACGAAAATTAATAAGGAAAAATACCAACCACTCTTCGTATTATATTATTCCGCCTACAAGTAAAAGGCAACATTTTAAGAGACAGATCGATCTATTCCTCTAAGATGTAATGGGTACACAAACAACAAACTGGCGTCTATACAATACACACTTTAACGACGCTGTCAATAACTCACGTTTTATAGCGGAAAATTAGTGGAGGATAAGTGAATAATGAACTAGAAAGTGTATGGAAGGAAGCGGCTGTGAAGTCATTTAAGATATGATGCCGGCACATTTTCTTAGGGTGCTGAAGAAACACTACAAACGAATTCCGATCCTAACAACATCCATAATCACAGGACAATACATCTGAACGAATATGTAACACATCTACGTATAAAAATGAAGAGTGTATATACTATTTTAGTAGCATAGATAAAATCGTATTAATATTATTTGAATTAATAGTACAGTACTCATAAGAGAAGAAACAGCATGACGAACCTGATGAAATATTTTAATCAAAATACGTAGTCAAAAGCAAGAAAGAAAAACGCTAGAAATCAGTTTCTAAATAAAAATAATTTAAAAAGGCACTCGAATTAAAATAAACCGGAAAAGCATTGCGTAAAGTTACAGCTATTTGGAAGAGAATTTTGACGACAATAATATTATTTTAACATTTTTAATATTCTCTTCGCCGTCCACCAAACTATTACATATCGCTGTTACAGTAATTACCTAATTCATTACAACGATATCTATCAATTAAATGAATGGTGAGAAGGATATGGTACCGCGTTAAAGTAAATACAAAACCACAACGGAATGCTTCAATATAGACAAAATTTGACTTTGCGTACGAGTAACAAGAAATGTATTTCAACACCAGCATGCGTCTGTCTAATATAAAGTCGCGGCACTGTATCCTGTTCCGTAGTTATTTTTGGAATGCTGCGTTGTAAGAAGGGCATATGAGGGACGTAACGTCAAAACAACAAAAAGCAAGGCAATTTTACAAAAAGCTTTTTAAAATACAAAAACCTTTGATGGGTAAATCGTACGATGTAAAAGGCGGCCAAGGTGGAAGAGTATTGCGCACGCAGATGGTTTATTGTTTGATTTTCGATTTATTTCTTTATAATTTATATAGCTTCGAAAGGCGATAAGAATGTGAATGATGATTTGAAAAATATCTGGAATGAAGCGTTCGTGGCATACTAGCTCCAACCTGCATCGAAGAACTGAGGAAAACTAAGAAAAATTTAGTCATAAGAGTTGGTCTCAGGGCCAAGATTCGAACTGAGAACCTTCTGACCACGAAGCAGAAGATCTAATCACTAAGTGACGTTTTATACAGATCATGTCATCAAATGTTATTTGTTCAGATCAATTATAAAGAAATTCTTCCGAAAAGAAATATGGTGTAATAACTAAGTTTATCCTAACTGACGTCTTGGTCAAAACAACACGCTTTTTACGATATCTATAGTTTGAACATTTTGGGCCGAAGTGCAAAAAGTGGAAAGCCCATGTCAGAATGAGCCTAGAGTTAAATAATTTTTAGAATTCCCAACGTCACTTGTTACAATGACCACAAGTTACACTATCCTTATGATAACAGCACACTTAACAACACTGTAACTTCGTGTATATTTTATCGCTTTGATGATTTCCTGTCCGATGATCTGAAGTAACTGGGATATCGCGTGAACCACCCTAATGTTAATTTACCCGCCTGGCGTTTAATGGAGCGCCAGCATTTTATAGCTATCTTTTCAGTCTGTGTTTACGTTTATTTCTTCTACATCCTGAACAAAGTACATTAACACACTATAATTAAATACGTTGAACCATTCTGGCTTGGTAAAATTTAACAAATGCAGTAAATATAATATATTCGGGGACTACTCAGCATCTTGTGTCGAAGTCTATAAATATGCATAGGCTCCTACACCACACAACTGTATACATACATACTTCTTTATTACGTTGGTAAGATCACAATAGGATGTGGAAGAAGCCATATTAATATAACACATATTACAAGTACAATTCGAAATATCATAAAGTTTTCATAAAAAAGGGATTGCATAAAGTATTTATGTTACAAACAGTGATTTGTTGCAAAGTAAATTATTGTTATTATCGTTGTGGTTGTTGTTATTATTAATATTTACTCTTTGCACAAATGATAAGTGCACGAAGATCGCATATACAAATTACGGGTGTTTTTTATCCAATTAATCAGAGAACGGTAAGATATTTTTAACAGGCACAGGAAAATACAGTCTCACTGCCAACAGTCTTTAGGATAGAAACATAACAATGTATTTTCTATGCTTATCAAAATATATATTTAATTGTCTATCTTAGTAGAAATGTTAAACACAACGGCATCCACCAACCAAGGAATGATGGTGGACTAGATCAGTGGTATTCAACCTGGGGTACGCGTACCCAAGGAGGTACGCGAAGACATCTTAGGGGGTACGTGAATTTAAAATAATATATATATATATATATATATATTATTTTATGATAAACACTGAATAATCGGTAATATAATTTATTTAATTTATTTTAGATGTAGATTATATACTATGTATAACTTGAATTATACACCAACAACTTTGGGGGTACAAAGTTGAAGAGAAATTATATCTGGGGGTACGCGAACAAAAAAGTTTGAATACCACTGGACTAGATCGCCATCAGATAAGGCCGGGGGGGGGGCAGTTGCAAATAAGCCCATGTTTAATACCGCAGGCGGCCGACAAGGGGTGTTCCTGCAGCTGGGAAATTGAATAGAAAGCTAATAAGTCATTGTAAAAACATCAGTATTTTACGTAATGCTGTACGAGGCTGACTCTAGGATGGCTCTTGTTATCGCTTTAATGAATCTTTGGGTTCCATAAAACGCGGTGCATATATTTATCAGGTGAGCTGCTTATAGTTTCTTAAGAAGGGTTCAGCTCCGTACAGTTGTATTTTAAAGTCTCTTTACGTTTCTCTTTCCTTAAATAACCCGCACTGTACGTACTTTTATAATAAAGGTTAAATTTGATAGATCCATCAAATGAAATGGGAAATGTTTCTTCCGTGGAGATAAACGGACGGATCCATTGTAAATAGTTGGCGCCATGATTCCACATGTCTTCAGAATAACTACCAGACGTGGTTCAATTTACTATTTCTGTCGAAGACGATGTTTTGAACAGCGAGGAATTTATTTGATACATTAAGTGAAGCGAAATAGTCATTTTCTCTTTTGTTAAGTTCTAAAACAAAACGAAATAATAAAGTTATTGACGTCTGCAGCGTACATCACTGGATGTACGATTAAACCATGTTATTAAAAACCGCTCACCGAAATAAACGATTTATACCAATGAGATCTACAGCCATCGTTTCAAAACACGTTAAAATTATTTCTGGAATTAACGAGTTAAATATTCATGTTCAGTATCCAGGAATGACAGTAACATATAAAAAGAACATTTTCCATAAAATTACAAACTCGTTAAATTTGTGGCACAGTGGCTACCATTCTGTTCAGGACACGTAATTTCATCATTTCATATCTTATCTATTTACTTAATGATTATAATACAGAGTGTCGGATAAATGTACTTCCAGCGTGACGTAGCGCCACACGTGAATAAGTAATTAGGTGACCATATCCCTGACCGATGGATTGTTGGTGGTAGTGGTGGACCTTACTTTCAATAGATTTCCATGAATGGGGTAACATGAGAAACATAAAGTAAAGCAAACAGAAGAGAGGAATTATATTAACAAATTTCTGATATCACAAAATGCATGAATGACCCTGATGCCCTATTTAAACAGGACACTTCCATTACACATAGGCGGGAAGACAAAAGAACTAACGTATCTTCTTACTATTCCTTTTCGAATTACGTTATAATATCTTCAATTGATACCAAAACTTTAAGATATCAACCCATTTTCTGTATTGGAAGCGGTGGAGGTAGGAGTTATTACATTATCACTGATGCCACGATGTAAAATCAAAATTAGTGGCAAATATTATAAAGCGTAATAACCAAAATGTGCCTTTTCTTGCGGAATGGCACAGAAACTACTGTTTCCAAACCGCTCGCCAACTCATGAAATGTTTCATGGCGTCCACAGATAACAATTCGTAATTGTATGTTGTAACATTTTAACCCTTTAAAATGTTATCATCCGACAGAACATCGTGACAGGAATAAACTGATCCCTAATCGATGTCCTCTTCATGACGGATGACTTCTCCATAGAGAAATCCCTTTCTAAGAAGTCGATAGTCGCTCAACCAATCAGAAAATTCCTCACCTTTCAGGGAAACCGAGGGTTCATTACGATTTACACAAAACCATGCCACTCGACCACTAAGTCAGAGATGGAACCGGTGTAGCTTATGTGTTAACATTCTACTTATTAAAGAAAATTTTTAATATTATCTCACCACGTCTGTGTTTCGAAAATGGCCTCTTCTCTTCAGATTCCACGCCTAAAATAATTTCATTATTCATCTATTCCATTCGTGCTACCTGTCTCCCCAAAATCATATTTCTTTATTTTAGGACCGTAACAATATAAGAATGATGATGATGATGATGGAAGCAGGACGTTCCTCTGAAACATCGGGCAATATCTACCACATTACACGGTGCAACATTCCAGAAGAAACCGTCATCTACAAGAATCCTCTGCATCGTTAGTGAGCGAGGGACCGAACATATTCAAAACCGCAGAATCTAGCTATTACCGCTAGGTAGGAACGTAAGGTAAGACATTAAGACTGCATATACCAGATGGGCATAAAATCCATGAGCTCAGATATGACTGTGATAACTTCGTTATTCGTAGACAAAGACAGTGAAATGCTTTTGTGTGATCCCCAGGGTATCCTCGAGTACAACATCAAGAACACAATGAAAAGTGGCGGCCAAACAGACAGAAGGACAAGCAGAAGAACATTAATCTGTGTTACAGCATCACTTGGCAGGTGGCGTAAACAAACACCCCCTGTCGCAGATGTGCCACATATAAAGTATTAAAATGAGGACTCACTAACCTACATCGTACACTGACATCCATTTCCATACGAGGCTTCCGATCTTGGACATGTGTCAACTTTAGGTTTTTATGACGCACGTCGAATATAAATTTTACCTTGGAAAACGAATGGGGTTCTCGCAAAGAACACACCCCAGTCACGTGATGCGGAAGAAAAATGGCGTGAACACGATATTAAATTTAAAGAAGAGTAACTGAAACAACGTTAATGCTCTAGCTTATGCTTTTCTTCAGTTATGTAAAGAACGAGGCATTAACAGAGCAAGAAACACGTAGTTACAGACCAGGGGCGAAGATTTTGTGTTAACCATATTAGCCGGGCTTACATCAACGTTTTCAGCACTATTACGAACAGAAAATTCAGGATTAATGCCAAATATTACACACATTTCTTCGACTCTTAAGAATATTTAATATACTTAGCGACATTCATAATATAATTAGGACAGGAAATACCCATGAAAGACAGGTAGGACAAAATACCATCTTATTTCGTCAGTTTTACAAAGACAGGCTCTTAACTCAAATAGATAAACTCATCCGAAGCCACTCATCCAAAATCAGGAAGCCACTGAAAGTTAAATAAAACTGTCTTAAAGTCTATAACACCTCTGCAAAATTTGTTTAAATACTAGAGATTATATACAAATCGACTACAGTTACTTAAACTTGAAGGTGCAGTAACTGTTCCTGAACTAGTCAAAAAATTCCCGATTTTATGGGTCGTCCCCTAAACCAATACAACCCAGCCCAAACCTTCACACCCTCTATCTATTAAAACCAGCCAGCATTAGAGTATAAATATTAATCGTTCACTATACGAATACTGTGCGTACGCATGCGCAGAAGAGGAGTGTCTTCTGCTCGACTGTAGGATATTTTTGTTCCCGGGGCTCCAAGGCTTGACGGTTCTTCATATTATCTGCCTCCCCAACATGAAACCTAACAACCCCCACACCCTTAATACAAAATACCGTGTTTTATGCCTCCTGCATGTCGTGTCTTGGCTCGAAGTGTTGGGCGTTATGTTAAAGCGCTAAAAGTGGTCACAAATCAAAATGGTGACCGAACAGCAAAAAGGCTCTGCGTATTAGCTACGTGATTTGCTGAATAAGCGTCCCCGATCACAGTAAAAAAGAATTCGGCGCTACGTGCCTGAGAAAAAGCTACGTTTAATCAAACTTTCAGAGACCAAACACAGAAGTTTCTCCAAAATTGGAGTACGTTGGGAAAATGACTCTGTCTTTGATTAGGATATACGACCGCCATGATCTGCAGAAATTACACTGTTGGACCTTCCCTGAATTTTGTAAAAAAAATTCTGTTATAATCAGAGATAATGACTCAGTGTGTAGTCGAAAAACACGACTAAACACTGCGATATCAGACACGTTGAAACACGTAGCCACATGTTTCAATCGCCTCAGTAACCAAACATCGAATAACGTTGCAGAATCCGTGTTATTTTACAGTAAGTAACTCGCTTATCCTACGACATTTCATTCTGTACAATCATCATTCTACATATTAGAAATAGCATCAAATTCAAGTCAGTAACCCTATTAGTAACCCCAGTAATCAGTAACCCAAGTAAATTATGCAGTGTCCGCTGAGATGGATTATGTACTTCCTGAAGCATATGGAGCTCGCGAGTCTTTGTTTGTTGATTTCTGTTGAACATGAATCTGCACTTCCGTGGATAAGAGAGACGCTAAGCCAACTTCGGTATTTCCGCTGCATTGCAAGTCTGTGAACCCAGATTAGGACATGCAAAGCGACAGTGAACATCCTACGCAAGATTCAGAAAAAGGAGTATCTCTCTCTAAGTCGGCGAGATGAAAGCTAAGCTTTTGAACTCGAACAGATTCTGTCTTAGCTGGTAGGAGTCCACGGTGAGATAAGCATAAATGACATCTTCTCATTTACTCAACTCTTTGTAATTCGGTGATCAAAAGAGGGCAATCGAAAGAGAAACACGATTAATCTGAAACTTATTCATTGGTACTGCGGTGTTGTTTTTGATTTGAAATAAAATGAGTCTTAGCCAAACAATGGTGTGACTAAGCGTCAATTAAACCTGCCTGAAGATAATACGTTCACATTAGTTTTAATACGTACCTACAAGCCCTTGTTATCCATATTTACTGTAGTAATTTACATTGGAATATTTACATTTTCTTGATCACTTCTTGTTGTGTTTCAGTATCCTTTCTCAGCTGTATTTACATACACATTGCGGCAACTGGAAAACGGGACTGATGCTGGAAAAAATAATGGTTCCATATATGAGCAATCTGAGCATTGTTTATTCAAAGTAGCTTCCTCCTGCATCTACACAACGATCATGAAGCTACTGGGAGGAGTGGCGGATGGCCGTGGAATTCTGTTCAGTACTCTCGTTACAGCCCTTTTAATGGTGTCCACGTCATCAAAATAACAGCCTTTCAGTGGTGCTTTGAGTTTTGGAAACAAAATAAGTCACACGGTGCTAAGTCTGGTGAATATGGTGGATACGACAATACACAGACTTTTTTGGTGACCAAAAACTCCCTAACAATGAGAGCCTTATGGCTTGGCGCTTTGTCTTGCAACAGGAACCAACTGCCATCTTCTCGATACTGAGGCCGTACACGACGGATTCTCTGAAACAAACGTTGCAAAATGTCTGCATAGTAGGCAGCAGTAACTGTCTGGCCACTGGGTATGAACTCTTTGTACACAATTTCCTCGCTATCGTAGAAAATGATTATCATTTATTTTGATTTTTGATCTTTCTTGGCTTGGGGAGAGTTTGCTGACTTCCAATCCGCACTTTGTCGCTTTGTTTCGGGGTCGTACTGGAAACACCACGTCTCGTCACCCATAACGATCGAATTCAGGAAGATGGGTTTGTTTACAGTGGCGTCAATGAGTTCCCTGCAGTGTTCAACTCGGAGCTGTTGTTGATCGTCAGTTAATGAATGTGAAACAAACCGCGCAAATACCTTACTTTTTTCCCACATCCTGAGTTATTATTTGTCGAATGGTTACCTTATTAACGCACGGATCCTCTGAAATCACCGGAAGCGTTGCACATCCGTCGTTGGTGAAAATTTCCCGCACCTTTTCAATCAACCCTGGCGTTCGAATCGTTTACGCTGGGCCAGGATGTTCATCGTCTTCCAATGATTCTCTTCCATCGCGGAAACGGTTATGCCACTCAAAAACACGTGTACGAGACAGACAATTATCTCCGTACACTTCCTTCATCATTCGAAACGTTTCCGTGGCACTTTTACAAAAGTTGATGTTCGCTCTTTGTTCCATTCTTGCTTCACAACACACCCACACAAGAGAGAAGTCTACTTCAGCTCACACTACGTTCTCAAATGGCGGCAATGGCCTTCAGGATTTAGATGCAGGAGGAAGTTACTTTGAATAAACAATGCTCAGATTTCTCTTACATGGAACCATTATTTTTTCCAGCATCAGTCCCGTTTTCCAGTTGCCGCACTGTGTAAGATGAATTGAATTGCTGTGAACGATGGATTGGTAGGGTTCATGAGGAAGTGGCAGTGACGTATTTTAATAAACATTATCAGCATTTTCTTGAAATGACTGCGTATAATAACAGCAAACCTTGGTCTCCAAGTCAAAAACTTTAAACACAGACATCCGATACAAAAGCAGATCTATCGTTATTGGAAGTAGCAATCGAAAGACATTTTCGGAAAGTTCTCATAAATCAGATTTAACTGATTCTTTCAAAAATACATATTAATATGATTACACAATTCACACATGAACCTAAGTCTGACGTCATAAGTTTGCTAAATTAGAGACAGTATGAAATATAGGCTGAAAAGCAGCAGTACTTTTGTTAAAAATTCCCGGGTTTGTATCCCTTAACCCTGGAACTGGCGAATTAGTTGTAATAATCGACACTGGTTCAAACTTAACCAGTTCCATTTCTTGCCACACAAATAATCCCTTTTAGACTATTCCTATTTGGTTCGGATAATCGGCGTTCTTGTTTTATCGAAGCTTGTTTTACTAATTCGTTCTAAACTCGTAATCAAGGCCCAAAAGACGCATACAAACTGCACCTACTGAAGTTCTCAGTCAACGCTATTCTTTTCTGCCCTTCCCCTACATTCATTTGATCTTTGTAGGGCCCTCAGACCATACATTACGCCGGAAACACAAAAAAGAAAAAGAATATTACAGGAAACATCCACACAATTTTTACACACCGGCAATTAAAGTGAACATAAATTACTGAACCTTCAATATTGAAATAAGAAGAGGCAGATACCAAAAGAACAGGCAAAGAAGTCAAAATTTGATTATGGCAGTTTTATGGATAGTAGCTCCGTGTAGTCTGGTAGAAGTTTACCAATGTTCATCACCACCACCATCATCATCAAGGCGATGATCACCCTGATGATGGCACCAAATACCTCTGAAACATTGGTAAACTTCTACCAACCAGACTACACGGCGCTGCAACCCAGAAGACAGCTGTCTTAGGACTCACCACGATAAAAAAAACCCTCAAATCCTACCAAGTCAACGTTTGTATCAATCATTTATGATCTGAACACGACGTAAGTGTAACTTTAGAAGTTTGGCTAAGTTCCCATAAAGGCAGAGAGAATGTAACATAGTGCCAATGACTGCGTTTTATTACTTCAAATTACTTTTTGGTGACACAGCTTCAACCTGAAAATGATAGTGTAATTTGTATCTGATAAAATAACTACGGATCAATGTCCATAAATATGGCGTGCAATACGAGAGTCGGGCACAATTCGGAGACCTGTAATTTGATACCAAAAATGTGCTAAAAATGTTATGTAAAGTTTTCGACATGAAAGACTTTAATTGTTTAAACAAGCTTAAAAGATTAACATTTACCTCAAAGGGTATTTCTGACAGAGAGTACCGTATATGCATGTGGAACTCCCGGTTATATTATTCAATATGCTAAACATGATAATACCGCCATTTTAGGTCGACGATAGAGGCAGAATGTTCCCCCGAAATACTGCTATCTACAAGTACGCGACTTTACAACACAGAACACTAACAACGAAATTCTGACCTCATTGAGAAAGTCAAATCTCATACGCATGTATCAGATCGCTTAATCAATATTCGTTTAATAAACTATATAAAAAATGAAAACAAGAATAAGCATTTTGCCTTGACTGATACATACAACGTTCGTGCGCTGCAATAAACGAATACTGAATTATTCATACTTATAGTTGAACTCAGGTTCGAGTACTTACAACTGTGTCGCTGTAAGGTACCAGGGAAACAACTTATTATGTGCCCAAATAACGGGAAAATACACCATTCTGATGAGTGTTCACAATTTAGTTAAAAAAGCTTAATTGTTATAAAACTAAAAACTTTTTCAGGGTGTATATGGAGTAGACATCAACAGTGCCCAAGGTGTCATAACATTGGCTGTCTACTAGATGAAATCCAGGTAAAGTAACTCAGAACTCTACTCCTTGTGTAGTAACCAATGTCCGTCCAGCTTGACTGTTCCTGCCACGAGGAAGAATTAAAATTAAATTCTGACGGTAGGAACTCTGGCAGCAAGAAATGTAAACTACGTGGAGCCTGTGGTGGAATCTGTTTACTGAAATGTTAAGCAACATATGCGTCACGTGGTTGTGAAAGGATTTACCTGCCCCTTTTCCCAGGCAATGTTTATTTCCGTTCGACACACATCAATAATAGAGTACACAGGTAGTTTGTTTATCTGATTGACCTTCCAGGGACTACGTCTAACAAACTGCCGAACTCAGATATTCTCTACTGCGGTGGATGACACTACCTCGGTTTCGTCATGAAACTCTTGAAGTCGTGTTATACACGCCCCAATAACACACTGGGAAGAAGATTACGTCTTCGTCTCTCTCTCCGAGGTGTAGCGACCTCACGCACGCACGAGTGTTCCAGCGATAAAACCCATTTTACTGGTAGCACAGCGAGTAACGGTCTGCATTAACCTCTGCTGATGATTCAGACACAAGTAAACTTTACTAACAAAACCTGTATTCTAGAGAACATAACGTGTCTCCAAAACTTTAACTCTTGCATTCTCAGTTCCACTGTTTTCAGTTCTGTTCAGTCCGACTTTGGAATTCAGATGTGGAAAATTATTGTGGAATGACATAGAACACAGCTGTACGCTGTTCAAAAAGTCGGACTGGATTAATTTGCCTTGCGATAGGATCTTTTGATGGTCTTTTATGAACACGGTAACGAACACATTACCGTGCTCACAAAAGCATGCCACAGGACTCCGAAAGGTGACGCTTCTCCGCATCAATTGCCTCGTGACGTCATGATAGATGGTGTATAAAATACTCAGTTACTTAAAGCGTAAAGCAGAGGCTATTTCTATTCTCTCTCTCTCTCTCAGCGCCGCTCGTTTGCATTCCTGCACGTCATTTTAGTATTATCGTTATGAAATGAGGCAAATTAGAACGGTACACATCGTCAAATCACATAAACACGGGACAACATTTGGCATTAATAATCCACTCCTCATCTTTTGTTTCGATCTGTCTGCCCGTCAATCTGTCTTTTACCTGCTTACCTATTACTCACTCACACGGACACAATTTCCTATTTGATTCACAATTAAATGACTTACACGCATCCATACCTTAGTGGCAACCAAATAGCTTTGCTGTATTGGCAACTATATAAACTTGTGTTCTTGAAATGCCCGACTCAAATTTGAGCTGGGATTATCGGTTATCTTAAGTTTCTCGTGGTTTTCCTCAGTTTCTAGGGGGATGGCGAGATAATACCTTGCACTCAGTCGTCCATTTTCATATCTTTATCTACTTAATATTCGTAATTTTCTTTCCATATAATTCAAACGATACCTAGCGGTGGTCTAGCGGTTAGAACGCTGGCCTTGTAATCCTGGGGTCTCGGGTTCGATTCCCGGCGGTGCCCGAATTTATAACTTGTGTTGGGCAAGGCCGTGGTCTAGGCAACACGGAGTTTTCCTCCGGTTTCTCCGTGGCATCCCAACAATTACTCCATTCACACACAGAAGAAGGCAATGGCAAACCACTTCTGGATCATCTGCCAAGAACGTATATGAACAGGTCCCAGTCCGAGAAAAGGATGGAAGGATCCTGTTCATATGGACCTGTCGTCAGACAGAACACTAAATAAAAAAAAATAAAAAATCATTCAAACAGTCATCAACTAAAACTCGAGTGAACGCGCCGATTTAATTATATTCATTCTTCAAATAGTAATGTGCACACAATATAATGAACTACGTGGGTTATGAATGTAGCCATATAGTAAAAGAATCAGGAAACTTGTAGGTATGGAACACGGTGAGCTTATTTATTTTAGAACACAAATTAAAGCCAAACATTTTTGTGTTGGTTGTGTTCAATCACGCTAAAATAAAGTCTAATGCCTGAACACTCACAATTAATGAATTATAAAACCGTTATTAACGTCTGCGTTTGAATTTATTGCATCAGTGAATCCGCAATGTTATACAATTCATACTGCTTAGTAAACACTTCCTGTCAATTGCACTAGTTCATTATCACCGAAGAGATAATAAATGTCATGAGAAATGCTCCACTACGCGTGAAATTTAAAAAATAATGGCAAAAATGGTAGGATTGGTCCACTTATGATCTTTATTTATAATATTAGTCTTCCGTACATGAACGAATATACGTGGGCTACACCACAAAGGTTCCGCATTAGGCTAAGCCTAATTATTATATTATATTCTTAAGCACCTGCGCCGAAACATTTTTCTTAAAGATACCTGCGTTCAGCATAAGCCACCGACGACAAGACGTAATTTCTGAAATATGAACTTCGGGTTCTTAATCTTGTTTGCATGCCACTTTCTTAGACTTATAAGTAAATACTATGCTTATGTATAGCATCACATCTGCGCCTTTATACTCATTAATGTATTTTGAAATAATGGACTAAGTTTTAGGAAATCTGGTGCCACTCCACCACTTATCGAAACTGTTTCCTATATTCGATTAAAATCACTAACGTAGGCGTTGTGATATTTTGTACACAGTATTTAAAAAGAAAATTTAAACATGTATAAATATTATGATTGTTATCTTCACAAATCTTTTCGAACAATTAATAACCTTAAGTTTAAAAAAAATATATTAGTGAAACCCTGATAATGTGTGAAAACAGAAAAAAATTGTTCGGTTAAAAGCAAATTAAATCTTTTATATCACTCATACACTTGAATTTAACCACTTTACAGTGAAGGGAGTTTGTCAGTTAACAATTAACAAAATTAATATGGCAGAGTAATGCATATGATCCTCCCCAGATGAAAAGATGTGATATGTCGAGCCCTTTTCCAGCAAATTACTACTACAATTGTCCTCGATAGCTCCTAACTTCGAAGCTAACATTCCTCAAACAGCTGCATCTGATTCCAAGAACAGACTATGCGAAATGACCAAGTTAAAAAGAACGAAGAGGCAGAACGCGTGATACTTGAAACAAATTACGTATGTTCTAGCACGTTTCAACATTCAACTGAAAGTCCACTAAATATTGTACATAAACATGCGTCTAATTTTAAAAATAACATGAATCTAAACGTAGACAGAACATACGGATTCAGTTTTAAAATTCAGCAGTGACAACTGTTTTCCACTTCACCACCAAATTATGGGGGAATAACATTGGTCTTGAACACAGGCCTCCGAACTGGAAACAACAGTAACCGGGATAAAAAAGGAGTCATGTGGCATCTATAATAAAAAAGTTAGTAGCAACTGTACATCAAGCTTGACGGTATCAGTGAGATTTTCGAGCGTATGGCCAAAAATTAAATTATTTTCGGATGGTGGCGACCTTGCTAGTAATAAATGCAAACAGGGATGGTGGCGTCTACAGTGGGGTCTGGAGGAGTCTGCGTTTATCGTGAATATACGGTTTTGAGTCAGACGGTCGGTTTTGAGTTGGTGCGTTGGGTAAGAACATGGATTCAATCGCCATAGAGGTATTTCGACATTAATTTATTTTATAAAGTACTTTGATACATTTTATGCTGCAATAAATTATATTACTTTTGAACGCAAAGATATTAATTCCCGTCAACTTTGACTGGTCAATATAACACATGAAGAAAAATTCTTATACACTTTCTAGAGAACGCATTTCGTATCATCCACCAAATGTGTTTATTTCCATGTGAATACCCATATTTAAAAATTCAAGCCATTCCCACTGAACAGATGCCTGCTGTAACATATATTTATTTTTATTTTTATTTGCTTTCACAGAACACATTAGATACGAAAGATATTTTGGCCATACCAAAAATAAGTTGATACACGGTATGAAATAGGTGAAATGATGCTTCTTTTGGCTGCATTCCAACATGGTTATGACTTCAAACCTTCCCGCCCACACAAGCAAAAGTGTAGCAGGAAATTTGTGGCAGTTGGAAGATAGTATATCATTACAGAAGTTATATTTGTTTCCAGCCAACTTTCTCTGTAGAGTATGAAGTATTAAGGACACATCTGCTGCTACAGCGGGTCACATGCCCCTGGGTAGATTAACGGTTTAGTCATTTATCACACGTTACACCCAATTAATAACTCGTTACAGGAGCCACTGCAGGATTTCAAACATTTAAAAATAAAATAACTTAAGTTGCGTTAATGGCTGTCTGAAACATTTGGATGTTACGAATATGAAGATATGGAACCCAAGGAAGTGTTCATGAACCATTTATAAAATTATTATTACGTAATGTAAAGTAAAATTCATGGGGGTGTTTCGTTTGCATACTGTCCATTGATTAGAGGAAAAAGTACATTACGTTTCGGAGAATTCCTCTGTTCTACAGTCAAGCCTTCTTTATGAAGCCCTTTACAGTACATAGTCCTTACCACTAGGTATTTACCTTCTTAATTACACAAAGGACTTCGAATATTCTTCCATGACTGTCACAAAGCTTTAGGACCACACGATATGAAGATTTAACATTTATAAGCGTATATGTCATCAAATCACAGGTATAAATTATATGCATAAAATTCTCAAGTAACTATCTTGTTGTAAATTTAGTTTATATATGAATGTTTTCTTTCAATGTAATTATATTTTGGTACCTCCGCAGACGTATAACACACACGATTTTAACCTCCTGCAACATAATGTGCGATATGAAAGCCTGGAGCATTAAATATCGAGATTCTCGAAGAGGTATTACTGTTGACACGAACAGCATCGGTACGACCACTTTTCCTTTAAGCTAGGAGCTCAGTATCCAATTTTGTAGCAAAGCCCCATACTGCTTTATTGCTATATCCATTTGTTGGACTTCGTCCACTTTAAATTACAACTGTGTTGAAATACAAACATCCAAACACTACACTGTCCATTGTATTTCTCCAACTCCATATCTGATATCAAATGTGGGTAGGATTTGTCATTCAGACTGCCAAGCAACAAATCGGTTTAAACAAAGACGCGAGTGTGTTTGTACGTAGAAATAATACGGCGGGACTTTTAGCTAATCTGAGGGAATTGATAAAACTTCATAGAAATATCCACCAAATATTCCTGTTTTCAACTAACTCGATGGATCAGAGTCATTGATAAGTTAATAGTCACACACTTGCTTAAAATTTTCCCAGCTTTGACAAACACGAAGGCTTATTACTGCGTCCAAAACTAGACCATCCTAGGCCAGTTTAATCCTGTACACCCTTACATAATCACTGTTTGATGTGTGTTTCATTATGGCTAGTGGGCACATAGATAAGGAAGCTAGAGCGTAAGGTCAGTGCCAGGATAATTAAGATTCGTACAGAAAAGAGACGAAGTATTAAGCAAGAAGAAGCAGACAATAAACATGTGAGGACTTAGATAAAAGCTGGGATAAACATCTACATACGCTTCAATTATTATTAAAATTTAAAATATTAATTATTTTTCCGTGCATTTAACAAATCATAAATATTTATTCAGATGGAAATACTAAATGTTCAGTAGATGATGCATATTTCTGACCTAATCGTATTTGAATATGTGTGTACTGTAATCTGACTCAGCTCAATTTATAAGAATGGAAAATTTATTTCTTGATAAACAGTGTACACACGCAGAAAAATACGACGTACGTTTTGAAGGATTGCGTAGAAATGTATGCTTATTTATTCGTTTGGAAGAATCTCAACATATTTTAAAAATTAATGAGTAAATTTCTTCCTGTGTGAGTTACATTTTGAATAGACGTAACAAATAATTTTATAAAGTAAATTACAGAATAAAATTATTCTATACGTAATCTTAGCATCGAAAGATCTCGACTCATAAATATAACAATTAGTATCTGGGTGAAAAATATTCCCTCCACATCGGCTTACCGTTTACGAAAGGAGGGTGGACATATAATTCCGAGTAAAAACTTGTCTAAATAGTATTCAAACTCAGAATCCAGTTAAGTAAATATCGGAACGTCAAGACAAACAAACTGAATGGGAAATAAAGAAGGTGAACTTCCATCTATCCGGTATGTTGGACAAAGAAGGAGATATGCAGGTCCAAAAGATGGCTTTTTAATGCCACAGTAATGGTTAAATGTTTCATTTCTATAGTAAGAAAAAGTGTAACACATTTAAGGAGTCTCTCAAGAAGCTGCCCCAAGCGCGCATTTTGTGATAATGGCAGCATTAACAGTGTCTCTTTCCCTCCACCCTCCATTCCTATATGTCATCCACAGTAATGCACAACAGGGTCATGTTTACTCCATGAGATAAGCCTGTTATCTTCATACCCACGGAACATAATTTTTTCCTATAAGACCAGTAATTCATGTGCACCATAAAGAATCAGCCTCTTGCCGGCAATCACGAATAAAAGCAAAGTGCAACGACCCATTTCGTTGTGAGGTCGAAATGGCGAGACGGCGTGTGATCAGGTCACTTTCCCCAAGCACCTCGCTCTCACTCTATCCTGCGCGCTGGTCTGTCGACTGAAGAAGAATGGTACATCGCTTCAGTGGCAACGAGATTAAGCAATCAGGCACTGTAGAAGTTAGAGGTGGAGGGTAGCAGATCCTTGATCACACAGAGGAATAATACCGGGTGATTCAGCAAAGATAGTGATTGGATGTGGAAAAAGGAAGACGCGAAAATGTACTGAGGTTTAAAGTGCTTCGTCCTTTGGTTTTATGCCTCTTGTAACCTTTTGGAGCTGCCTCAGGTTTTAATCGGTAGTTAAGAGTCTACTTGCTCAGAACTCCCCTGACTCCTCGCTCGCCAGTAACCGATAGCAAATACTGGAAGCGTGTCTGGGTCTTTTAGCCTGAGGTTAGGAAACAATTACTTGTAAACTTATTTGGGGAGATCGGGTAATTGAAATGGTTATCGAGTGCCCTGTAGTGTACAGAATCCTGTCTTTTCGCCACAACAGTAAACTGAAAACTTTTAAACTCGATAACACTGTTCCTGTGAATTCAGGTATGTAACACGCTTTTACAACTATGGCAGAAGATTAAAGGGATTTAAATAAGCGAGGGAAAAGCGATCGACTTGCTAAGAAATGTATCCAAGCCGGGTAGAACTCAATTGGGAATAAAATTTTCAAAGCAAACACGGTTCCGACTTTACATCCAGATCAGTGAGATGACCATGTACAGGCCTGAATCAGACGGAAAAGTTCTCTGAGAGGGGGCAGGGACAGGGTCAAAACCGAACTAGTTTATTGTTTATAAAGAAAATACACAAGATATTTTCTCTTTCGACAGCGTACTTTCAAGAGCTCCAGTCTTTTCTCATGTGGTTTTTTGTTTGGTAGTTACATTTAAGGCATGTAAGTCACACTTGATCCATTTTCATCCTCCCAAACTTTCTGTTTCTCTACTTCTGCACCACCGAGGTAGTCTCCTGGGAAATGGTCCAGCATGACGACCCTCATAAGAAACATCAACCCTTCTACTAACGGGGTCATCTGCTGTTCAAACCTACCCTCCAGAGTAACTTTGGGTTAGAATGCACCATCTCAATAGTACATACATACACAGAGTTGTTTATAGCCGAAAATTTCTCTCTTTTGGAAGTCTTGCAACTGCTACATAAAATAAGTTCCTTGCTGGTTCAGTGCAAGGTTACATACAATACCCACCATTCTCTCGGGGTACATTTCTTCGTAATACTTAAGAATATACATATAATGGATAGGTAATACCGTTTACAGCATTATTGTTGCTTAAGCTTTAGAAAATATGCCACAATAAAATACGTTCATACTTAGAAAGAGGAGGTAATATGTAGACCTATTATGGCTTTTCAGAATCTTACATTTTGCCTAGTGCTTGCAATTCAGTTCAAAATATTTTATCTTTAGGTCTCCTATATAAAATCTTAAAAATTAAAATATACTTAATAATAGGTGCTTATATATATATATATATATATATATATATAGAGAGAGAGAGAGAGAGAGAGAGAGAGAGCCGGATAACTCAGTCAGTATAGTGACTGGCTACGGCTGGACGACCGGGGTTCGATCTCCGACGGGGGCAGAGGATTTTTCCTCTAGCCTCTGCGTCCAGACCGGCTCTGGGGCCCACCCAGCCTCCTGTCCGATGGATACCGGGATTCTTCCCCGGGGGTAAAGCCGGCCGGGGCGTGATGCTGAACTCTCACCCCCATCTAGTGCCAAGGTCAAGGAAGAGAGGAGCTATACCACCTCTCCCCACAAGCGCCTACGTGGCGTATAGTGGGACAGCTTTACCTTACTTATATATATGTGTGAAACTTGGTACATCGCCCTAACGGAATAACAAAAATGCAGATAAACGTGTCAGGAGCAGCAGGCTTCGGTTTCAAGGGCGTCTATTACCTTAATAAAATAATTACTTAGTTAATAGTTAACGTTATCTTGTTAAGTACCGCCTACCCCGAAATGACATCTCGGTACTTCATACGGAAAGAGAGACTGGGAGTAATACATCGCGTTACCTGACGAAACACAAAGGTTCTCCAGAACCAAGGCCGTATCTAGAAACGGTAGCGATTTCGATACGGCTGTATGAAGTTATACAACGTGAAACACAGCTGATTCAGTTTGCGCGTCTGTACTGAACGCCGTTTGACTTCAAAATGCCGTTTCGTACCTACGTCACCCACTGAAACAATTATAATTTTCAAGTCAAGGATCAAGATAAAATGGGGTCCTTTTCATAAAGTTATTAAACTCCAAAGACTGTGGTAAGCCACAGTCAGCTTTGTTACCACATCAGTGAGTATTAGAGAAATGTGTGTTCAGTGAAACAAGCACATATTCTCGACGACGTTCGTCAGACACAGGATACAGCAGCTTTCAAGCGAACACACTGTCTGCAGTCTTTCCTCAGCTGCGAAATGCAAGGGTGGATGTTGAGACTCCGGAAATGGAAAAGAGAACTTTGTTATGAGGATCTAGTGGAACAAGAAAATGATGTAATCTCCACTTGCAGAGCGTGAAGTATACCGACTTAACTCGATTTGAATATTGAGCTAACACTCTCGGAAAACATCAGTCTATTCGTAGTATAGTTGGTAGTTCATCTGTCGGCCAAAGCAAGGTTCTTTGTTACTGGAAATGAGATCAAAGGAGGGAGCCGAGAAAAGGAAATTGATATTCAAATGCGGTTGAATCTTCGCACAAAGTCTTACCTCTTTCTGCACATGTTTTTGTGTTATTTCTCCATTTCTCTCATTTCTCTCGCTTGCACCAGATGCCACTACAACAACACAAGCACGTTGCTTGGGTTTATGTAATCTCATTCTTCACTTACTATGGAATACGAAGAGTACCACACCCCATCACTTTGTGTGGAACCAACCCCCTCCCCTCAAAAATTTAATTTCACGCATGCGCGCGCATTACAACGTTGACTTGGTTGCCCCCCTCTTCATAGTACCATACCATTCTAACATGTTCCAACTATTCTGTAGGGCCTCGCAAAACCTTTAGACCAAAACGCCTACATAATCTACATAAAGGATTCCCTGAAATTTTAAACAAGTCGAGTTTTACTAGAGCACACATTCAATAAGTTCTTTGTCCGAACTCCTGACCCCTGTGTATGAACGAAGAACTACGTGTAACAAGTCTTGAAATAGTTATTTGATGTTTAAAGAAACTACTTACGAAAATATACATACGCTTCCCTTTCAGAAAAATAATGGCTCTTATAGTTTTAAATGCATAATATATCTAGACGAATAGACGACTATAAAACACGCCACTTTCTTTATATGAGCTTAACATGATCAATTTGCTTCTCCCTAAATCATGCAGCTCGTAGCTCACAGCTTTTACAGAGTGGTTAAAGCTACTTCCGAAGAGGTAACAACATTCATAGCTCTTTGTATGATACGTTTAAAATTATGAGGTCTTAACGTTGTCTGCCAGCCACGTCTAACCAAGTTTACACAGAGTATGTGAGTATATAAACGCTAAAAGGAAAAATTACCAAACTACATGTGCGAAGACACGAAACAAGAAAAACTGGTCGAATTTTAATATCACTTTTTGTGTGCGTATTTAACCAGGCCTCTAGAGCGAGTGTAGAATAATTTAAAAAAAGTCCAGCAAGAGACAGATGAATCCATTTCACAACTTCATATACGTTTCCTAACCCACCTGATTATTATCCTCACATATATTCATGTCTCTTCCAAGATGTCCTTTTCCTTCATATATTACAATTAAAATCCTGAATGCGTTTCTCATATTCCCATGTGTGACACATGTAAGTTATTAATAAATATTCTAAAATAAGTAATAAGTAGCATGTTTTCGTCTGAAAATATTTTTAGCTTAACTATAATAATGATAGCCTTCATTAACTTACTGAACATGCCTATATTTATTTATTTTTATTTACTGAGTTTCATGGAATGAGATCAAATATTTCTAAAATTATTTAAAAAATACATTAAAATACATGGATAGGCTTATGATGCCATAAGCTATTTTTAACCCCGGATATGCCAAATATGAAATAGGAGTACTAACCACTCGGTCGTCAAGTGCAGTGTATTACTCCATTTGAAGCAAACATCCCGACGTACGAACTGAGTAACACGTTGAAACACAGGACGTAAGTAGACTCTACATATTAAAAGCCACGCTATACATCAACTGCTACTTGAATATTTATTCTAATAGATAGTTTAATTAAAACTGTAGTATGTCCGTAAAATAATGGTGGGGTAACAAACAGTCATAGTTTTGGAACAAAGCACGATCGAGACATGAAATGAACGTCAAAATAAAGAGAAACTCTCCAAGAATCTTACCTGTCAGCAGATTTCCATATGCTCTTCTTTAGTTGCCCTGCACACATCAAGACGAAATTCAAGCTCTTGCCATACACGACCGAGAATTTTTAGACAAGTTTATGTTAAGTGATGAGGCTACGTTTCATGTTTCGGGACGAGTCCATCGGCATAATGTTAGAATATGGGGTAATGAACCTCCATATGTCATTATCGAACATCAACGTGATAGCCCGAAAGTTAATGTGTGGTGCGCAATTTGACGAGACAGAGTCATTGGCCCCTTCTTTTTTGCTGAACAAACTGTGACGGGAAAGAACTTCCTAGATATGTTAGAAGGGTATGCAGTGCCCCAAATACCGGAGAAGTTCATTCTCCAGTTAGATGGAGCACCTCCACATTCGTGCGGGATTACCTAAACCAAACATTTCCTCAGCGATGGGTCGGACGAGGATGGTGGATAGCCTGGCCTCCACGCTCTCCAGATCTTACCCGTATGGATTTTTATTTGTGGGGTTATGTGAAGCAACAAGTGTTCTCTGTCCAAATAACAAATTTGTACCATTTGAAAGAACGGATCACTGAAGCTGTTTCATCTATCACACCGGATGTTCTCGGTCGTGTATGGCAAGAGCTTGAATATCGTCTTGATGTCTGCAGGGCAACTAAAGGAGCGCATATCGAAATCTACTGAACAGGTAAGATTCTTGAAGAGTTTCTCTTTATTTTGAAGTTTATTTCATGTCTTTATCTTGTTTTGTTCCAAAACTATGACTGTTTGTTACCCCACTATTATTTTACGGACACACTATATTTAATATTTTGTGTTCGTTAAATAAAAGTGTTAAACACAAATTTGAAGAGCGATAGTTAACGATTGTAAAGACAACGTCTTCACAAAACCCCTAGGAATTGATGACAAGAACAAAACATTAGTAGGAAATAAAATACTGAAAAAGTATAATTTTTCACTAGTCTCACCGTCTCATGTTCTTGGTCCAAAAATCACCTCTCAGTAATCTTGAAGCTATAAAAAGCCTACAGATATATGAATATATTTTTATAATTGTGTGTTCAAAGAGGTAATTGGTTTTGTGCAAATTCAAAGTAAAATTAATAATAACGACGACGAAGAGGATAATAATTATGATTATGATTATGATTAATAATAATAATAAATTTGGAGGCTAAAGCCCCATCCAATTGTACACCCTTTCCACTTTTATTAAAAATTAAAAATAAGCTATGGGGGTGCATTTCTTTACTAATTTTTCCTCTCGAATATCACTCTATATTTTACTGTAGAACTGTTAGAAAGAAAATTGGATTTAAAAATTCAAGCCGTTGTAATTTATTGCATAATTTACTTCTCTTAACATACACGTACAAAAATATAAGATCTTAATGAAAAGCCGTGTAGAAACGAAGCGATGAATCAGCTGTCATTGACATCAAATTTCTCTGTGGTTCTTTGCGCGAGACCAAAGCTTCAGAAAAGCTGACGAGTCAGCTGAAGTTCTGGTCTTCCTTTATCCAGAGCCACACTGCAAGGTTCAGTGGAGCGTCCTTTAATTCTGGGCCCGTATCAACAGAATCAACTGGTACTGCTGACTGAGCTGAAAAATCTATAGTGGATATTTACTTTTAAGGTGGAAAATACTAAATTGTGTAAACATAAAATATGTGAATTGCACATATAATAGGCAGAAAGTACTATATATCGATAAAAAGCGATGGCTCATTGGTATCTATCCTGTACAAACATAGAGTACGGAAAGCTGAGTCGCCCAATCTGGTGTTGACGGCTGAATTTGCAACAAACAAAAAAAGGAGGATATGGAACCAGCAGTAACAAAATTTCAACACAAATAAACGTCAATTTTTCAGATGCCCGTTGAGGTTTTCAATCAGTAGCATTAGAACTCACTACACATATTACTTCTTTCAATATATTTGCCGCCGACGCCAGTATGTTTACAATTTCTAATTACAGAAATTTCTGGGAAAATCTTGTACCGTCATATATAAATTGCAGTCACAAAATAGTAATGTTATCTGGGCAGAAATAATCTTGTACAAGGAAATTAAAATCAATAAATCTTAAAATATCAAGTCAAAATAATGCAAACTATAGTCCGCGACTGTAATCTTGAGACATGCGGGGTGAGGAAGTGGGGTGCCTTTAACGCTTCGGACTTCCTGCATTCCTTACAAGTCTCAAGATTACAGTCGAATACTGTATTGTATAAATGGCCTGCTATATAAAATAAGGTATCAATGGGCTTAAACACCAAACAGTGAAGAAGAATTGGTCAGTGGACGTAAATATCTATGTAATAAACTTCAGAACAAGACGGAGGACGTCGGTCAGCTTCAGGAAGGGGTGCAAAATTGATCCGGACAAATCTCTGTATCTTTCGGGAATCAATCTCCGTTGTCCAACATACAGACTCACTGACTCACAAATATCTCATCCCCTCGACAAGGTGGCAAAGATACATACATACATACATGCTTATACACGTGGATACGTACAAAGCAGAATTACTTATCATTCGACCATTAGATTCAGTACAGAAATAAACTCCTCGTAAAATATTGAGATCAGTTTTAACATTTATTTACCATTTTAACAGATATGACAAAATACGACATTACATGCAATAAATATAATAACTTGTTCATTTTAATGGTAGAACCGTCGATAATGCGGAGAAAACATCAAGATGTTGCTAACTAAACATTATATTAGCTGTTACCAGACGCGGATTTGGTTCAGAATGTAATAAAACAGTCTGCTACGGCATTACCGCAGTATCTCCTCGACTGTTTTCATTGTGATATAAATCTTTAATTATGCCCTTGAAAAATGCAGATACAAGCGGAACAGATGTTCTTGACCCGATGAACTGACTTTATAAACAAAGTATTTACCCACAAATATAATAAAGTTTTGACTTTGACAAAGATACACAGCAGGAAACAGTCAGTAACTGAAGCGAGAAGGGGTTCGATTGCTTTCCACTTAGCACCTAGCCTACAACGAGATTCTAATTACTGTAGTTCATCTGATAAAAATTATATTTAAAGTCTAATTAAAATTATATAATTATCTTCGAGTTTTAGACATACCGTCAATTTAAAAATAAATCTTCCAAAAATTTGCGTCTTAAAATTAAGTAACGTGAAATTCCGTTTCTTGACTAAAGCTTACTTGTCTCATATTTTGGCAGGATAATCACAAGTGGATTTAAAATAGGGTAACTGGGTCGACTATTATGGTAAATTACAAGATGGATAGAATGTGGAACCCTACAGTTAAAACAAGTAGAAGCTAGTTCTGAGGCATGAAATCTTCACGTCTTATAAACCACGTATCTTTCCTTGCAAGTTCATTTCATGGAATTGCTTCATTCGCCCTCACAAACATTACAAATGCTACAGTAATCAGATTTCGTATATACACACCCAAACACTCGTAGTCCCTGTATTTCTGCCTTCAGCCCTCCCGCCCTTCACCCTTCTCATTTCCACCACACCAGTGAAGGATTTCGGATTGAATATTACTTGTCTGAGAAGTTTCCTATCTATTCACTTATTTCACATCTGTTCTGTACTCTGTTTTGTTGAAGTGATGGAAGCGGTTGAAGGCAGTGGCTAAGAGGAAGATGAGAGGAGGGTAGCAGAAACTACTACTGATGAGAAACATGTGTTTTACCACAAGTATCACCTAACCCCACCTCCTGTTTACGAACGCTAGTGTTGTTCCCAATGTTGCACAGTTACAAGTTGCTTAACAAGTGATCGAGTCGGCAGGCTGCTGTGCATATTGCACTGTCTCGTGTTTGCTTATTCGCTGAAATTCTCGTCACGAATACAGTAACAACTTCAACTTTAGAGTCCGTGACCGCCAGCGCCAAACCAACTGTTTGCAATTTGTGTCTAGGAAGCATTGTGGTGACACGAGATTACATAGATAGGTTATACAGGTCGTCAGGCTACTGTTTCCTCTTACAGCCTACCAACACTTCAAGTTTCTCTTTTTCCGGCTTCCTATGGGCAACAACAGAGTTTCCAGCACTTGCTTTGGGCTTCGGTGAGGCGAAATGAAAGAATTCTGAAGCAGATTCCTTCAGTGACACACCTACCGCGCGCAAGAAACAATTGTCCATTCTCGCCTCTATGAAAACGTAAAATCAGAACATTCAATTGGTTTAAATTTACTTTACAAATATGCAAATCCTTTTCCTTCACATACTTGTCATTTAATAGAGACGTCACAGAAGTAAGGAACATTACAATTTGTATTTTTATCAATTATTATTATTATTAGGGTGATATTAAAATAGACAGACGTGTGGGGTATTTAACAAGTATGAAAGAAGTAATGTATAAAACTTTAGTCCGGAAACCGTAGGGAAAGAGGCCACTTGATAGATCAACACATAAAAAGTAAAATAATATTAAAGAAGAACTTGAATACATTTGGTGTAAGGGTGTGGAATACATACACAGCTACAATTAAACAAATCAAGGGTCTATAACAGATGTCACCAGATTGTACTCTTCGAAGTCACTGAAAGACGTCTTTTGCAGTGAACTTGAAAGCATGCAATTTGGTGACAGTTACAAGAGACTTGTATTTGTTTGTTGTGTCCTTACTGAGCTACTTAGCGTTTGAAAGAAAATATTATCATGTTGTTAGGGACGACCATCTGTCGTTCTCACAGTTGTCTCTGGTAAATAAATAGTTTTATTATTTACATCTTCCTTAAGGTTCATTCTGTCATGACTTCACACGGCATGTTAGCCATTATTGTCAATAAATATTAATTCCGCTGTCGACTCAACGGAACAGGGCGATGCCATGACATCCCTCAATACAGACCCTCCCGCTACACAAATTCACGTTTTCCGTGTTCGTTCGACATTGGTTACGTTTCATTGCTTTGGTGACGTCTGTGCAAGGTTACGGCCAGAAATTCCCCCAAAACGAGAACCTGTCAGTGGCTTTCAATTCCAATCATTTATCACGAAGCCGGAGCAGTACAACAACTAAGTGCATCGATCCACAAGTCTTCAGAATTTAAATACACGATGTGTATGCAAAGGTTTCAAACACAAAAGGGTTGCGAACGCTATGAAATAGAAATGATAAATACCGGAAACGTGGAATCCTGGAACAGTGGTAAGAAGAACAGCAACATAACACAAATCTGATAAAGCGTGGGAATAAACTGAGAATATAAAATTAAGCAGTAGTAAGAAGTACTGCAACAGAAAACACAACCGAGGTGGTTTCTTACAGAAACTGAAGCGAATAAATGTATGCAATTGCTATATTCTGTGGATTCCAACGCCAGGAAGGTTTTGCAGACTTTATCAATATCTTAATACATTGAATAAAAATTTCCTTGAATATTATCCATCGTCTAGTAAATATAAAACGATGGATAATATCCAAGGAAATTTTTATTCAATTGACTCTTCACCATCGTAAAGAAGTTTTAGATTTGATCTTAAAACATTCCTTTTTTTTTAGTGAACAGTCTCACTGTTCTATAACAGTAGGATTTCTTTTGTAATTACCTTTCTTTATTCAGATATCTGATTTCTATCCACTCCCTGCTGTTCAAGCGACATCCCATTCTCTGAATAGACCATATATACAGTTCTAAGAGTTTCGAACACATGACGAAAGGATATATACATAAGAAAAAATAAATAAATAAATAAATAAAGTGTAATAGCAAATAAGACGCCAAGAACGATATCAAGAACAAAAAAACAAAACAAAAGAAAGCATAAATAAGTAAGCGAATACATTAATAAATCTATTGTGAAATCGAAAGCAGTTGGTTGAAATTTTGATATCTAATAAATTTTACAACGAGAATATACTTAGAACTAGAACACGTATATGAATCACATACTTTTTAGTTTCAAGCCAGTTTATGTTACGCTTAACGCACTCAAATATTAATACAAGACGTAAATCTATATTTTATTGACGACAAACATCTTAGATGTTACAAGAAATAGAATTTCCATTCTTCTACGTAACAAATTTAAAGCTAGAAACTAACACGGGCATTGTATTGCATATTTAAAAAATTATTTCATGGTATTATCGCTAGTTTTGTCAAAGAGGTTTATTCTATGAACTATAAAATAGCGTGGACAAATCCATGAATGTTAATTTGACGTCGGAGATGAGAATTGCACAAATACGCACACTTTTCGTCTGACAAGTCAATTTATACAGTTTTATAAAAGTAAAAAGATTCTGCCATTAAGGCCACTCTGTCTCCGACCAAAAAACTAAAACTCTTGTTTAACTCTTTAACTTCGGAAAATCCTTCTTAAGGTTATACTTTCATAATATTCCTTGTACTCTGATCTACAGACGCAGATGAAACTTGTAGTTCCGTATTAGTGTGGAACTTCCTTCGTCCTAATGGAGGACTGAAGGTGCTCAGAGTTACGAAAAATCCATACGAAGTTCAGATCGGTCAACCGGAAGAGAATATATCAACATAGATAAAATGATAATATTAAAATAGATATACAGTAAATACGAGAGAGGATGCGGATTGAATTCAGCTGACTCCAATGAACTCTTGGATTCCACAAAAATGGAAATATTTGAGAAACTGAGAGTAGCATATTCTGAAGAAATTTTATGCTAGATACAGTCTGTTAAAACTTGTTAGATTATAAATTTGATCCTCAGGAGTAAAATAAACATTTTGTGTATATGTTCCGAATCCAACAATAAATAATAAATATATGACTTGTGGTGTCAACAGTTCAAAAAGGAAGATATATTCTACTACAGGCAATTAATATAAGTTGCTGAATAAGGGAAGACGAACAAGGAAGAATACCGTTTGCATATCTTAGAAATTCCATCCATTTGACTTTTAAATGAGTATTTAATAAAGCTTACACAGCATGTGTACTTATCAAGAGCTATAGAAAGAGAAAGTAAGATTGGGCCAGTGAGCGTGGAAAAGAACCAGCTTTTTTTCGCGATTTCTGTGTTTAAAAAAATCTCGTCTTCTTTGAAGTGAAGAAAAAACGGACAGAGGAATGGAAGAAAACTTTCCTTTTCATAAGCAGTTCATGTTTGTACTGAAACTTTTCACTGTCGGTCTTTTATTGTATAAAAAAGAGATGATCTTTCAAACAGCATTTCAGTTCAAACGTTCACTGTTGCATACACAATGCAAATTTTCCAGTCTGCTTGGATTGAATGCTGCTTTTTGACTCCAAAATATATAAGAAAAGGCCATCAAATGAATGACAGAAGCACATCCCTTTATGCTGTTTGCTGATTTCTGTATCTATCTGTAAAATGCTCCGAAAATAGCGGAATAAAAGGAAATATTAAGGCAACGAGTTCTTTTACAATCGGCGTAGATAAACGGTGAATACAATTACAAACAGGACAACGATGTGATCATTCTATGTTCAAGGTTGGTTTCCATTTTGTTTGGCAATGTTTTATAGTCTATAATTCCTTCACAGTAAACTCTCAATTTAATTTACAATAAAATATCAACAAAACTTAAATCCAAAAAAATACGTTTAAGAACCATGTATAAGAATATACATATTCACTGTGCAAAAGATGTGATATTGTAGAAAAAATAATTTAAAAGTCATATAATTGAAATCGGATATCGTAAACAGCGAACAGGCTGAAGTAAATTATGATAAAAATATGGAAATATGAAGATAATAAAGTAAAGCATAACAAAGAATACTGTAAAAATCAAACAAAGCAACTTTCCTTAATAAACTGTGGATGTTATCATACTGATGTCAGTGATTGATATGGAACTAACAGAAACCGAACGTTCAACACCGACAAAACCAAAGCCCGCCACCGGCCACGATCCTGAGCCAACTCCATCCATTTGCCAACCTCGCAGCTCACCTCCCTAAGATCCATCTTGGTATTCTTCAAGAAGGATTTTATTTTTCTGACTGATTTCTTGTACCATTATTTGTTCTGGGTAGCTCCGTTTATCTATTATAATATTTATACCTCATTTCTTATATTTACTTGCTGTGTTGACTGTCTCTCGTTCAGTAACTATTACATATTTTTAAGGAAGTTTTGTTATTACTTCCTATGTTTGTATTCCACCCCCCCCCATTAGTGTTTGTTATTAGTTTTTGCTGGTGGTTAACAACTTAATAAATGAACAGTAGAATCAAGGAAATTATAACATTTAAAATATTTAATTTTGTAAGTTGTTTCTGGTTTCTTATTGTTTATTTGTTTTCACTACTAATATCTTACGTATGAGCCGGGATAGCTCAGTCAGTATAGTGACTAGCTACGGGCTGGACGACCGGGGTTCGATCCCCGACGGGGGCAGAGGATTTTTCCTCTAGCCTCTGCGTCCAGACCGGCTCTGGGGCCCACCCAGCCTCCTCTACAATGGGTACCGGGGTCCTTTCCCGGGGGTAAAGCAGGCCGGGGCGTAATGCTGACCACTCACCTCCCATCTAGTGCCGAGGTCAAGGAAGAGAGGAGCTATACCTCCACTCACCCCAAACGCCTACATGGCGTGTATAGTGGGATAAACTTTACTTTACTTTTACTAATATCTTACGTATCTTATGTGTCATATATGTATTGTACCACAGTTATTGACTCCTGTTTTTGTGCCCGGCTGTAATTGGCCTTGTTTGGCTGTTTCATGCACAATAATAAATTAATGAAATTATCCTCCAATCTCCTTCTTGGTCTGCCCAATTGTCATTTTCCAAGGATTTCCTACCAAAATTCTGTATGCACCCCATGCCTCTCCCATGAGTTCTTTCGTATTATTTTTTACAAAAACACGAAAGTAAAATAAATGAGGCACATAAATACTTCGAAATTTGTTTATGGAGTCTTAAGAATCCAGTATATTCTATTTAAAAAGCACGATACCATCACATAATTAAAATACAGTCAGTAATTTATGTACCACAACAGGAATCTAAATCTAATCTCCACAGAACGTTTCGGTTGAATTTTAATTAACCTATATTTGTTTCTCACATTTCAATGTTTATTCAAACCTTAAAAGTAACAACTGGCTTATCAAGGACGGAAGTTGGCAGCAATGTCCATCCATTCTTATGCAGCTTTAAACTTCCTGTGAACAATGTCTAATGCGTTAAGCTTGTACACAGATAAAGAACACAAATCTTTCTTAAAACTAAGATAAACTGCAGTACTGCGGTGGTATTATCTTGTATTATGGACGTTAAAACTACTTACACTAGCTTTAGATACCATCGATTCTCAAGATGTTTCAGACATTCTTAACGTCACTACAGAAACGCATCTTTGGAACGATCCCAAACATGAACAAAAACACAATTGTCCTCCATTTGGATTGCGTAAACTACACAGTCTGCGGTTTTTTCCCTAAGTAGGAAGGAAAATACAAGAAGCCTTGGAAATAATTTATAGGGCCTATTTTCCTTCAATTAATTTAAACCATATGTAACTAGGAAGACGAATAAATGGGAAGTAATTCAACTTAGTGATTCGTTTCGGTCGATATATGAGAATTCTATCATTACAGATTCTAGTAAATGTAATAATAAATAACACCAATATATCACCCAATCAATGTTTGCCGTTGTTAATATAAAAATATTAAAACAAAATTTTATGTTTTGTTATTGTATATCAATATACACATTTTCAAATTTATAGCTCTCTATGCTTCACTTGCCACCGCTATCACGCGGAAGCCATGTTGTTCAAGACAGTTTCAAGAAAATCTTTCAGAAAAGTTACATATTTCTAGAAGAAACATTACAACATAACATTTCAAGACAGGACATTAAGGGACTCTGGAATCGTTCCCAAGTCACAAGTTCGCGGCGCCACCATGTTTGCATTGTTAATGGTAAATAATTAAAATACGAAGGCAGATCAGTCTGTAGCGTTATGCTTATATCAATGGTCTTAATTCATTTCTCTTAGTAATGTCGTAAGACGCAGTGCGACGAGCAACAGTAGAAAATATTAAAAGCGTCAGGCTTATATTTTATCCCCCTTCTAGTGACATTCATAAAAGTTTGGTTTTGGCAAAGAAACCTCTTAAAATACCGACACCGAACTGAAATGCAGACAACACATCAAGAGAATGCTATCGTTCTCAGTGTTTGAATGTTCTCAAGACATCATTACGTCACAGTTCTGTGTAGTACAAGTCACACTGTCTTTTCTATTTTATTAAAAATGGCCGAGTTGTGTTATCTGAGATAATGTTTTATAACATACAGCGTAGTCCGGATTAATAATATACGGGTATCGTAGTATTGTGTTATTTACGCAGATAAAGGAAAAGTAAAGTAAGTAAAGTTTGTCCCACTTTACGCCATGTAGGCGTTTGGGGTGAGTGGAGGTATAGCTCCTCTCTTCCTTGACCTCGGCACTAGATGGGGTGAGTGGTCAGCATCACGCCCCGGCCGGCTTTACCCCCGGGAAAGGACCCCCAGTACCCATTGTAGAGGAGGGTGGGTGGGCCCCAGAGCCGGTCTGGACGCAGAGGCTAGAGGAAAACTCCTCTGCCTCCGTCGGGGATGGAACCCCGGTCGTCCAGCCCGTAGCTAGTCACTATACTGACTGAGCTATCCCGGCTCATAGATAAAGGAAATACTGTATCCTTCAGCTTGAAAACTTTGTGTCTCAACTTTCATAGCGCAAGAAAACTAAAGAACTCCACAGAGTAAATCGCTAAGCTCGTCAAGAAATTCCGCGGCTTTTATGGAACAGAAGTTTCATTACCGTGTTAACAATAACCAGCAATCAGACCTTAATTTGAAACAACCGAATCCAGTACGCGCAGCTAACACCTTATTTCTTTGAGATGCAATTTAGTAATAACCTCCCAGGTGGCCTCTTCCGTTCAGACTTCCCAACTAAAGGTTTGTCCTACGTGGGCCCTTTTGACAAAATTTTGTACTAATACACACTGACCTACTCACACGTACCCAGAAAATATGATTTACACCATTCGGCCTGGATATTTTTAAACATGTAATAATTAGTGTAAATTAATTTCAGAATTAAAACACCAACTTCTGCCTTTCTTCATGACGTCACCCACCAACTATATCCTTCGAATTAAAACAAAATCACTTCTAGATACTAACGGACCACTTACAAGATATGGCCATATATTAAAGGATAATATTAAAATGTGTCTTTAAGATACATGGTAGGAGTGCAGAAGAGTGTAGACTGGATTCATCTAGCTCAAGACAAGGACCAATGGAAAATTTTTTTTGTGAATACGATAACGTACTTTCAGGTTCCAGGAAAATAGCGACTATTAATATCTGAAGAAATGCACTCCATGGACTTAGTTATACAGTTTGAGTCAGAAGTACGTTTACTAACTTCGTGTACGTGTTCCAGGATCAAAAATAAGAAAAAATGTTCCTATGAACATGGGGACGGGTCGCAAATGTTTCATTTTCGAAATAATAGCCAAAAATAAGTTTCAATGAATTGACTTTATGTCGAAGTGAATCCAGCTTCCAGCAAAGATTTTCAATTAACGTTTGGGCAGGAATTGTTGGCGACATGCTTATTGGCCCACACATGCTTCCATTGCGTCTAAGAGGACTTTCATATCGGCGATTCTTAAGGAGACACTTGCCACGTCTCCTGGAAGATGTACCACTGAATACAAGAAGACAAATGTGGTTTATGCACGAAAGAGCCCCAGTATACATCTCCCATCGCGTCAGATATCTCAATGAACAGTACCCTCAGCGATGGGTTGGGCGTGGTGGCCCAGTAGCATGGCCACCGAGGTCACCGGACCTGACTCCATTGGACTTTTATCTGTGGGGTCACTTGAAGTCCGTGCAGCACCCATAAACAATGACGACGACAGAATGCATACCAGATGATTCGAGGAAACCCTGGTGTGTACGAACGAATTCGTCACCCTTGTGTACGTCGTGCTCGTGCATGTGTGGAGAATGAAGGAACAACCTTTGATCATCTGTCATAAAGAAACATCCCTGTCCTTGTACTTGGCAATAAAGGCATACATTGAAAATTATTTTTGGCTCTTATTTCGAAAATGAAACTTTTGCGACCCCATGTTTATAGGATTTTCTTTTCTTATTTTTAATCCTGGAACACGCACAAGAAGTTTGTAAACATACTTTTGACTCACCCTGTATATCTTGTTATTTCAATTTTATCGCGTTATATTGCGTTCATAGTATCTCTCTCTTCACTCGTCGTAGTCCAGCGATATAGCCATTTTCCTTTCTCATATCCGGGAGTTCCTTACAGGATATTCATACTCTTCGGAGATCAATCGATGAATTGTCTAATTTATAAATCTGAATAAAAATTTAATATCGTTATTCAGAGACATGGGTTACTTTCAATACATGTCATAAAAAAACAAAAGTTACATTTTCACGTCGACATGAATGATGTAATCTCTGCGAAGGTAAAATGCCCAGTGCACTGAAGCACTAGATGACTATCTTAATGGAACAATGCCCTTCATAAAAAACAGCCGCACAGCTAGTCGATCCCCAGTCTTTTGCGAAAATCAAAAAATTCATTTCTCTTCTCGTATAAATATTGTCTAAAAATTAAAATGACCTTCAAATTATAATAATATAATAATGGTATTATTAAAGGAACACGTGTAAACGTTTCGCCTATGAAATTCACTTGAAAAACCGTAAAACATTCCAGACAACAATTTTTCATTTTGCACATAAAACGCACAAATTGCATGGGCCTAGAACTATACATTTGAATTATTTGTATTTTCAAAGAGCTAGGTATAATTAAAACATATAAAAGTAATACAAAATACTGAAAATTAATAAACCTGTGGACACTGGAAAAGGTGAAGTTAGAAATTACAGTCAATAATGAGTTGTACATTGTAAATCAGATGATTCTTAAATATCTACTCTAAAATAAAACAAATGAATTCATTCGAGTTAAGCCATGTGTTAATGTAGTGTACAAAAACAAATTATAAAAATCAAACTTTATATTCTAAAGGATTCTGTAACGCTATAGGTTTAATTATTTTAAAATTAACATGGTTTAAGGTTAAAGGGTTCCGTACTACATGATTACCTCCCATGAGGAAAACAGATACTCCGCTTAAGACTGCTTTTAACTCCAATTAGTATTAGCGAACATTTTAACAATAGCGCTCACCCCACCCCACCCCGCCATCTGCCAACAATTCTGACAACCTATTCCTTTCTCACTCAACACAGGGACCCATATTATCATTCCTTCTATCTTCTTCTTATTGACTCTCTTTCTTTCCTCAATCAATCACCTTCACCATCACCAGAATTCTTCGTCCATTAATCAACGTCTTTGTTTCTGGTGATCCAATTCCTGAACCCGTCCGTTCTACCCCCTTCTTATGACCTCTGCGAAAACGGAGTTCAAGTCGAGGTTTAGTTAGTCGGATGCATTCAAACCACGCCAGCTTCTGAAATGAATAACTATTGCGCATCACTGCTTCGAAACACTGAGTAGAATATTAAACATATGTAAATTTATGTTACTAAACATTTGAACGAAAGTAAGAATAAATTAAATGCGATTTTAGTATGCCACAAAAAAATTTCGTAGTATTCATAAAGATTAAAAATATATAAACAGTGTAAATCTTCAATTATTTTCACCCACGTGATTTTCATTTGTTTGGGGTCGTGACTGCTTTATTACTCCTCTACAACTGATAACATTCTCCAGAGGATGGTGATAACTGTATGAGACAGAGGTTAGTCTAAAAATCGGTTGGGAGGTTCACAGGAGGGTGGGTGAATGTTGCATATGCGCATTTTGGCTGGCCACGGACTTCAACACGTGTTGAGATTAAGCAACGAATTGGTTAAACGTATCCCGGACAACCGAAGATAAATTTAAATTTTAAATAAGCATCAGTCATGAAATGAGAAGGTGAATCTGATGTTCTGAATCAAGAAACTGGTAGACCTTTGCACAAAATGTGCTGATAAAAAGGCAATTACGTAAAAAAAACCAACATTTCTAATTACAGTGTAATTAATTTGTGAAATTTAAAATAAAAATGTCTTTTATTTTTACCAACTGTCGTGGACGCGCTATCAAGCTGGATGTGACAACACAATTCTTTTCCTCTTCCAATCCTGTGTTGGAGTTGGTGTGACAGAGACAAAAGATTCATTTGGACCAAAGCGGAATTAATTTAGCGAAAGAAAAAAAGTGCGTATGTTCTGCTGTACGTACAGTCACATCAACGTTCAACCTAGATGTACAGTCTTTTTCATTGTGTTACGTATATATAGAAGATCTGGTCATTCCTTTGTGGCAAGATATGTTAAAGGTTTCAGTCGCACAGAAATTCTGACCTCAAGAGGACCTTCTCGAAAAGAGGACTCACAAGTGAGTAAACTTCAAATATGCTTCACAGAATTCAAGCATGTAACGTAATTACACAATAAATCGCAGCATTGCTAGGTTTTCGTGCGAGAAAGCGAGTGAATCCCGTAAACAACAGACGAATGGCAATCACAGCGGAGCCTTTATAGTCATAGGCCTAGGGTAGTTGCCCATGAAATTCGCTTTTGTTACGAGAAATTTAGATACTTTAGCTAAAATGTGTTTTCCACTACAGAAAATGCTAATTATTTCAATGTTACTGTGATACCGTGTCTCACGAGTCAGAGAATTAAGTTGTGTGACCAACCGAAAGAACAGTCAGATGAGATGAAAGACTGACGGTACGAAATGGTAAGGAACGAAAATGTATTTGGCAAAGTGAAGAGTCAAGGCCTGGATGTATCCTATGGGCCCGAAAAAAATGTCAAAATTAAATTGATGAATCTTCCAATTAAATCTGTTTGGTGGAAAGCATCGCTTCCGAATTAAAAATCACAGAGGTCAAAGTACAATATATAACAGCTTAAATCAGAGTAAACTTATAGCATTATATTTCATAACAAATAACTGTAACCATAATCATTGTATATTCAAGATCAGAAACAATCCACTAACAGCAAGTTTTCTTTTGTGTCAGTTTATTAAGCACAAGACTAGTGACCTGTCTTACGCAAAGAAAGTTCATTGTTAACATTTTTAAATAACACTGTAAATCTTCTTAAAAATCTGTACAGACGGACTCAGTAGACTTATAAATTGAAACTTATACAGCCCTGAAGATGGAGACAGTCAGTTCTCCGAAACGGTGGTATATATCTACGAGTCCATACGGCGTCACAACCCAGGTCATCACCATCATTATTCTCATAGCCGTGAGACTTGGAATATATGTTTTAGCAGGCTATTTTGTGACAAATATTCATATAATATAGAGCTTCAGTACATACTAAATATGGGCTCTTGAAACGTTTCAGCACACAAAAGCAGAAGTTTTGCACAAATACCAACTTTCAACGCAACGAAACTAAGCCACGTTTATAAAAATATTTTTTCTAATCCCATCTTATTAATTCAAGTTCAATAGAACAATTAACAGTGCTAATAGTGACCTCTGAAAATTTCAGAGCTTTATTAAATCCAGAGACATTTTTAGTAAATTATTACAAAATACAAACTATATAACTCCATCATAAAGGTCCTTTCTTATAATGCTAATCGTTACTCAGACTAAAGTTATTAATTCCTTTACTATATGAAATACCACCTCTGGACCCTATTCTAAACCTATTATACAATCCGATTATTTATTGCCATTTTCACAACAGTCCACCACTGAACGTCTCATAGACCAACCTGAATCCACACGCTAACATGAACTCCTTTAAAACGAAGTTCAATATTATCCCCCCATGATGTCTCTTGCTTTCAATTTTCGAAATAAAATACTGTACGTAACTATAACCGCCCAAAATGTTCTGCCTGTCCCATCCAAACTGTAACGTAATTAATATCCATTAAAAATCAAACACCGTGTTAAAATTCTGAATATCCTAACGAGAAAAAGAGAGCAAGAAACAGATGGAGAGTGTCTTACACAAAGAGGTCAAACAAAAAGGCGACTGAATTAAACGAAGCTTTTGTTTGCACTGTTTCAGATGATACAGTTATTTTGATTAACATTTCTTCCACGTATCGACATTGACGTGTTGCTACGCGTTTCTTGCGAGCATGTAAGAAAGTCAACTTCTCTGAGTTCTTAATTTTCTTTACGTCCAGCCTGTATGACCTTAGACTTGCCAGACTCACGGGATATATTTTTAACAAATCGCATCTACTATGAAGATGAGGCTTCTAGCTTAGAGCTAATGACAGTTGGTCGAATAAAATACGCGAACAGTACTCGGCTGTAGTTTTATTAGCCATATTATGCTACCATACATCACATGCAGTCATTGGGCGTGACTTTTGGTCAAACTGGACGGATTAAGCTGAGTACAGGGCGTAATGACGTCACCGAATGCGAACGCGGTGGTAACGGTGGTAGGACCGACGGGCGTGGCGGGGAGAGGTGGAAGCTAGCCATGAGGATTAACAATAGCATGCAGTCTGGTGTAGGACAGTTTGGTTTGGATCAATGCCGGGAAAGGATTAATATTTTCCCCATGTTTGTTTTCAAAGACGTCATATTCTGCTTTAAGAACCACTTTCTTGTGATAATATTCAATTATGAAAGTTGCCAGGTGAAATTACTTTAATTCTGATTGATCAAATATAAACATATGCTTCACATTACAGTCAAATGGGATCAAATAAGAAGCTAACTGAATTCTAGAAATTTCATTTGAAGCACTCTGCGATGTGGTCAGTATTAAACAAATTGCAAGGAAAGTAATTTCGGGTTCTGTGTAGTGTTATTGTGGCTACGCAGTGTGGCTGGCCTCTTAAGTGTCATTATATCTGCAGTAACATACTACACCTAAAGTATATAAGTAAAATTCGCAGTATTCTTTGATGCTTCCTGCGACAGTTTCAGGCTTCCAAGCTTCAAATGGATATCAAACAGCTGTTTATGTTCCGCTATTTTTACATTTCAATTAAATAAATTTTAAATCTCCCAGTTTAATTCACATGTGCGTGTGTTTGTCCTCGTCCTCAGTTTTCCCTTCATCTAATCCTGTGTAAAGCCCCCCTCTTTTCAGCACAGCCATTTCAGCCCAGAAGATGGGGATAGATTGTTTCACTGAAACGTTGTCAACTCCCTTTTCCTATGCAAGGAACAAAAGCCCAACATAAAAAATGTCATCCTCAAATATCAACATGCATTAAACTTAAACTTCGATACTAAAATTAGACATTATGATTTTCACCACCCATGTGGCCCCCGGAATAGTCGCCTATTTTTAAGTGACCCTCAGCAGACACTGAGCGCGACATGCTTGGTGTACATAAAATTGAAGGCAAAAGTGGAGTGCAAAGCATCAAAAAACGAATTTAGAAAATTTGTCTAGGGCCTACTGTATCGGAATAAATCTTTCAGGTCCTACGGCGTATCCAGACAAGACCATTCACAAATGTGGATTCACAACTGACGAATGCGTCTTCTTCCGAATATTAAAATTGTAATATTTCTTAACGTACACGAAGTATTATATAAACATATTAGTAACATTTTCCACTCTCAAACTCTGTTAATCAAATCAAATTATCGTATTTTATAGGACAAGCCAAAATAAAAGTTAAGTATTCTACCCGACAGTCAGTAACCACAACCGGGAGAGAACTTATCAGCTGTTCAATGTCTGATCATCTCACTATGTTACACGTTAGATGGCTCATCTTTCACTTTTATTCATCTGATTTTGTTATATACAACAAGTACCTCGAAGCTGTTCAAAACAGCGACAGTCGTAATGACTACTATGAAAGGAGACACGAAAGAGGTAAGAACTGGAAAGGACACAGAAGAAAGCGGCCGTGGCCTAATAAAATACTCTATCGGCATCTGCCTCAAGGGTTTGGCGAAAAACCACAAAAATCCTTGAACACGACAGCCAGTCTCCGGACCGAGATCTGAACCTGGGAAAGAAAATGCAGCCATATTAAGCTTGTAGGTTTCCTCGAGTATCGCGTACAAGCTGACCGCAGTATAATCGGCAAACATTACTTGGTTCCGACAGGAAAGAAACTTTAGCTTCTCTGTAATTAGTATCTCCTGAGTCAGGTAGCAGAGCATCCCACCTCCCCAACCATCCCCTCTGAAACTCGGTGGTCCAGCTCTGCTTTCGGCTGGATGCTGGAATTAAGCCTCCGATGTCTGGACGTAAAGAATTTCTGCAGCAGTCGCTCACGCATACTAATGCAGAAATGAAACAAGCTTAAGCCTCGTTACAGACACGCAGGGTGACCAGAAAACACCTACTGTCCACAGACCACGAGAAAAGCCCTGCGGGGGGAAGTCGTTTCTGGAGCGGTGCAGGGGGAATGTTTACTATCAAGTGGACTAGAGGGCTGCTATTGGTGGGAAGTGCGATACGTCAGAGTTTAAGGCTACTACACACAGACTGGAAACATCAAGCAGTTAAGAGTAGCGTGTAGTGGGTGCACGTCTAATGTGTTCTGCTGGTGTTGCGATAATATTCTAGATTAAATCACTGTGCCGCTGTGAGGTAAACTTAAAGCTGTACCCATTAGAACACATGAAAGCCTGTTGTCTATTGTTCGTTCAGTGGTTGTGGACCGAATGCTTTTAGGATGGGTCGTCACTCACCGCGAAATCTTTCGTATAACGAATTCCTAGCAGGGCTTTTCTCCTGGTCTGTGGACTGTAGTTCGAGTCACAGGGCGTTTTATTACGTTTCGTAATAAACCCGTAAGTGTGGTGGTGTACGGTTCAGGGGGGGAAAGCTAAAACCAAGCAACAAAACGCTACGATAGCTCGTTTTACATGTGACGTAGGAAACCACAGCTTGGACTGATGAATGTAGGGCTGTTGTCAGCTCCTCATTTGAACGCCAAACGCGGAAGTGTGCTGTCAAAATCACGCAGTGACCACAGTCTATTTGTTACTCAAGAGAAATCAAAGATTTTCTCATGGGTAACAGACAATGGACGCCAGTGTGTCTAGCGGAGGAAACAGTCATCAGTGCTGGAAAATAACAAAACTCAATTTGCAATACACTTCGTGAACACGTGACCGCTGGTCAATGTTGTTTCGAGGCTAAGGGTGTTCAGAGCAGATTTAAGGATTCATCAAATCACGGAGGCACTAAATAACGTAGAAGAAGCAAATTGAAGTGCCTATTGTACTACTATTTGAGATATCAATGCCATACAAAGCGAAAACAAGGCCTGACAAGATACGAAATCCATGATATTTCGACCGTATATCTGTCTAAGGAATTTATGCAAAAAGCTTAAAAAATGTAAACCCTAAAATATTATCATCATTTATATATTGAAAAAGACTTTGTTTAGTGTTCCTAGAACATTTACACAAACAACTTCTGAAATCAGTTTTGAAGCTGACAGCAAATAAGCTGATCGTTGACATGATACAAGAGCCAGAGTGCTGTGATTGAGATTAATTTTACAACACGTATTCCCACGTCTCGTCCGACAAGTTCCTGTCGTAATTCTGATACCCTTCAGTGTATGATCATATATTGAAACAATCTGTAATGTATTCGGGACCAAACATCAAGCTGCCAAGTTATTATAACACAAAAAATGTTAAGTAAATATTCAAACCAATAAAAAGGGAGAAAGATGACGACCGGTGGAAGGCTTCCCCCCCAACACTCAACGTCAAGTTATAATGAGACTTGTGCGGTCCTCAACGTCGCGTCTTCTCGTCTCCTTGAGTGGCACATCGACAGTGAGAAGGCTTATCTTACTTTCCTCTTCAAATGCAAACATATTATAAGAAATATCAGCAGGCCTACATATTAAAAAAAGACTCCTTAGTAGGATTTGACGTTTTCAAGGCGGTGAGTCCGAAGATGGCTGTCTTCTGTGTTGTAACCCCGTGTAGTCTGGTAGACGTATACTTGAGTTTCAGACATCCCTGCTTTCTTTATCATCAGATCGCAGTGAAAATAGAGGTTGAAAAGCCCGTTTCCTACCAGACTACACGGCACAACATCCAAGAAGACGCCCATCTTCATACCTATCGCCGCGAGAACCTTAAATCTCACGCATCTGTTGAAAATGTTTGCCTTCATTAGTTACAAAAAGTTCCACAAATAAATAGTGGTCTGCCGGTACGTGTAGTAAAGGTTGTTAACTCCTCAGTCAACCGTTATGAAAATAAACATCATTATCGGAATTCTTGAAAACCTAATAATCGCTCAGAATTTTATGAAACCATAATGTTCAATACAGTGTTTACAAAATGTAATATAAAAATGTAACGATCAGAAGGCTAATGTCGCAATTGCATGCTTCAGGAACTTGCATTTTCGTTTGGCTGACCTATGGTAACCAACTACCAACTGCCATCAACATTCATAGGCCTATATCAGGATAAAAATATTTGAAATATTATTTATTTATCCGCCTCCATTCCAACGTCCGATCTCCCTCAACGACTTTTATTAAGATTAAGATTGATGGTATACTTCGGTGGAAATGCTAACAATTGTATGGTAGTGGAAGATATACGACGGCAAACTGCGTGGCAGATTATATCTGGCAGTAACACAATTCAAAATAACTGTCTTACACAGAATTCACATTTATAATTAGTAATAATCTTCAGTAATTAAACATAATGCATATGTGTTCTCAAATATTTGATCTTCGTTAAATTTTCGAAGCATTTATTACTTATCAAATTATGCTATCGCCTACCTTAAATTATTCCTAAGAGAGATTATAAACAGACCGGAGATTTCTGTCGCTAACAAGAAGTGCTGATGTGGTCGTTAAAATATTCTGTTTCTCGCTGTGATTTTTCATGTAGCAAAGACCTATAATAATGACTCATGAAGTGGAATATAAAACACTGACATTCTACTTAACATTTCCTTATACGAACTGGGAACAGTGACTTCAAACGTGCATTTACGGAGACCTCTGTAAAATTTCAGCGCAAGCAATTTTATCACAGAAACTGAAGTCTATGGTAGCTTGATCACACGATTGGTAGAGGAATTGCAATGACCCACGCTCGTAGGCGAATATAAAGGCACAGAGAGAGATAGAGACGATCATTATGGCTGACAACAAAGTATGCAAGCTGATTTTCAAAACAGTTCGTAAGCTTCTCTAATGAACCAGAAATGATATCAGATCTTGCGCTGATGTTATGGTCTGTGGCTATACAAAGGCTTTCGTTACGGGCTGGTATGGTCAAACACGGTTTAAAAACTGCAATTTCAGTCTTTGACACTTGCGATACTTTTTATTAATTCCATATTAATTTCCCAAAACACGTACAATATTTCACTAACGTTCATCCTTCATAGTAACCATGATGCAATAAAATTGTACAATCAGAACTAATAACAGCTCAGAAGGCGATTAAAATATTTGCAGGCGAGTATAAAATTGTTTGAAGGGACAGGGAATTTGTTTATTTAACTCAATAATAATTAACTTTTCGTTAAGTATCATTACATAAAAATACTATCAACCCCTTTCAAAACATACGTTAAGAACTAGAAGCTGACAGATTTCTTAATTAAAGTCGGTGGATATTGTTTAATATGTCATTTCCAACATTAAAGTTTTACTTAAAGCCCATAATTAATGCACCAGTAAATTATAAAATAAATTAACTGTATCCGGGGGTATAGCGTGACGCTGACCACACACCCCCATCTACTGCCGCGGTTAAGAATGAACAGGAGCTATACCACCCACTCCCCACAAGCGCCTACATGGCAGGTAGCGGAACAGCTTTGTTTTTATATCGAAAAATTAATATTTTGGATCAAGATGTCGTGGTAAATAACAAATTAACACAACAGTATAACATCCGGTCATTTTTGCCTAGTGGCACTGAGTGTTCAAGAACAGACTTCTTTTGAAGACTACGAAAATTTAATTACTTTGAATACAATTTTTTTCAGCAACCAACGACAAGGCAGTTCATGAAAATGCTTGCATATTTAAGGTGTGCATGTACATAATTCTGTCCGCGCATTGAACCTCGCTTGAATTTTATTTTCCAAACCAGACACACTAGCACGACGCAATTTAAAAAATCAAACTTCATGTTCTGTACAGCTCTGTGCAAGTGTATGGGAGCGAGACCTGGATCGTGCTCCATGGTATAAATGATTTAAGCGTTTTAAGGAGGGCCAACAATCAATGAATAATGACTCGTGCAAGAGTACAGAAGCTCACAATGAGAAGAACGCTGTTCATGTTCCTCAGGCCATCCGAGAAACATCATGCACACTGGTTGAGTCCCATAATACGTGCCATGAAGCTATTCTGCAAAAAGGTAAAAAGGTCACGAATTTTTTGTCTCTCCACATATTTTCCCCCAGTGGTATAATATTTTATATAGTCCAATATCCTACTATTGACGTAACTTCAGTACATATTGCACATTAATCGAAAGCAATCAACTGATTGAACCGTCAACCGGTCGCCTGTCAAGTGAGGCGTTGTATCAATGGGCAGGTACGTGAACCTTGTCAGTTATTCCACTCACCAGACGAATGAAGTCGCACATACACACACGACTGTAAAGGCGCAACTACTACAGGAGCTGCGTACCGCTGTGTTCATCACACAAATCTCTGCTTCGTACGCATGAACGACTTTCGTGTTATCCCATAGTTACATCCCATTCCACATTTATGCACCAATACTGTGGCATACTTCGAGTTAGAAACGGAGCTAGTTAACTCATGCGGACTTGTGTCCAGGAAGTGCCCGATTCGAATCTCGGCCGTTAACATCGATTATCATTCGGTTTATCACGGTTTTATGAGCCGGGGTAGCTCGGTTAGTGTCAGGCTACAAACTAGA
The DNA here is from genome assembly GCF_977971745.1 of Zootermopsis nevadensis. Classification (NCBI taxonomy): domain Eukaryota; kingdom Metazoa; phylum Arthropoda; class Insecta; order Blattodea; family Termopsidae; genus Zootermopsis; species Zootermopsis nevadensis. The sequence goes on along the minus strand of NW_028259156.1, from coordinate 8,380,735 downwards.
GAACCGCGGTTCAATCTCGGTCGAGGTAGACGAGGATTTTTCTTCTAGCCTCTGCATCCAGACCGGTTCTGGGGTCCTCCCAGCCTCCTGTCCAATGGGTACCGGGATCCTTTCCCGGGGGACAACGCGCCGTCGGAGCGTGACGATGATCACACACCCCCATCTAGTGCCGAGATCATGAAAGGTTACAAGCTATACCCCTCTTCCCCCAAGCGCACAAATGCATGTAGTTGGACAACTTCAATTCATCATGACGTTATTCACTTCTCTAGAGAAATCCGAGACAGAACCTTAAAATAGTCCACCCTCTTTCCTGTAATTCCTTTCAAGTCCACTGAACGCAAACATTCTCTTGAAAACCACAACCAATATTCTATTGTTCTGTCCTATGCTAAATAACCTCTACAGTTGGTATAACATCATTATATAACCTATAACCCACCCATTAGTAATAATGTCCTTAACTCGGCCTCTTGACATGAATAGCGACTTGTCCTTAGACTATAACATGGACTGATCAATAATTTTCAGACCTATTTTCTCTCTTCCTATATTTCTTCTGAACCTGTCTTGCTTCAAACACTCTCCTTCCCCTAGCTCACTTCTCCCTTCCTTTCACTTCATGTCCTCTACCCAAGACATGCTTTTAGCATTACATTGTTATATTTCCAGGAAAATTCCCTTTCCCGATCGCTATGCACACGTCAGAAATTTGAAACACAGGCTATCTTCGAAAACATGGCAAGATAATTCCATAACTGTAAGTGCGGCTAAAGCATTCTGTACTCCATGTATTTTATCATATCTTAGGGTGAGGGCTGGATACAGCTATCTCATAATAGGCTCTAATGGCAAGTATTTTGTGGAAACGGTCACAAATTTCAAGGCTCCATATAACAGGAGTGACTAGTAAGCAATTATCAAAATGTCTAAGAAAAATACCACGGATTTAATTCGTTTAAAAATAAGTGTATCTTCACAGTTAAATAAAACAGATATTGCATTCAGTAATTCCGTATTATTATTATAATTTCCTGTAATTACTGTGGCATTTTGTGTCAATCCAGTCATAGTTATGAGATTTATGAGACCCCTAAATATGGTCGGAGTGATATGTACCAGTGAGGTCGCTGTTTCAAAAATATCAGCCTTAAAACACGCTATCCTAACTGAGATATTTTGTTGTTGTTCATTTGTGCCATAGATCGAGCTACGATACAACGGCTTCCTTCCACATATTTTCAGGTCATTACGGAATAATCATTACATAATTCGACGTTATAAAATTTAAGCGATTGAAAGACAGTTTAAACAAAACAATTATTGAAATTACTGAAAATTACATCGGTCTATTTGCTTTATAAGCGAAAATTATTTTGCGTGTTTTTGTTTATTTTCCCACGAACGTTTCTACACTCTCTGACTTCAATTTGCGTGGTATGATGATCGCCACAGTTTTGTGGGCACCGAATGTTTTACATGGTGTGGTCAGAAAGCTAAATGATATAACAAAGCAATTTAATATGTTTGAAAACATAACCGTTAAAACACATATAATAGTCTGAACTAGTTTTGTGTAAACATTAAGTATTTAACTTTTAATAAAGTGCATATAAAACCGTCTATTTTAAATATTTAATTGAAAGGAAGGAATCTACTACAGGCATTTGAGAATATTAGGCAAGGGATGTTTAAAATATTCAAAAGCAGGTGTAATTTGGTAGTTACTTTTCAGTGGAACTGTATTCGTGTCATTTGCCTTCAACTTTGACTAATATGCTACTGCTTTTCTTCCCAAACCCGACAAACTTTTATTCAGATTTTGTTGTGGTTTGATGATTTTCAAACAGTGTAAGGGTTAACCACCTTATTGTTAATTTTGACTAATCCCCAAAATAATTTCTACAAAATTTGGACAGTTTTCAAATAATTCGGTCGCTTTACATGGTGATAAAATGGTTTATAAACAACTCTTTAAGATCAATATTATTATTATTATTAGCGTGTACATAAATACGTACACTACACGTGTATCTGACAAAACAAGCAAAATAAACACTGATGAAATGTAATAAAAGAATTAATCATGACAGAATTCTATGAAAAGGTGCACATTCCAACCAGCCTTTATCTATCGTACATGTACACATGGAACATGAAAACCCATTGAAAATATGTATCCTGAAGCTTTATGGTGGCCGTAGAGCGTTACGGTACTAATCCCGAGAGACGGTAAGTCTGTCCACTGCGCTTCATGTAATTAAACACGAGGCAACTTCATTTCTTCCTAACATAAGTTGTTTTTAAGTCGCATACTTGGCTTAACGATTTGATAGGAAGTGTTAAAACTGAAGAGACTTGAGTACGTATAAAGATTTATTAAAAGGACTAATAAATTTATTAACGTCTTCTATAACCGCAACAACATACAAGGCAGCTACTTTCATACTCGCCACGGTGAAAATTTTAAATATTACTAAAACATTCACGATTAAATGTGACAGGGTACACTGAACGTCCCAAAAAGTAGCGAAACAATTATAGTGCTGGACCTGACGCGGTTCGTAGATTGTACACCACAGACTAGTGTTAGTATTAATTTCGTCTAAATTTCAAACTGAAGGCCCGAATTCCAACTGAGAATGTAATGACAATGGTTTGTTTATTTAACAAAGCTCTTTCAAGTACATATGATTAGCGATATGGGTAACATAGGAGCCGTGTAATATTCCAGCAATAACTTGAAAAAGCCCCAGCAAAAGTGTGAAATTCAGTTTTCTCACGATGGCGAATATAAAAATGGCTGTCCTCTAGCACGTTGCCACACAGTCTAGTAGAAACTGACCTACATTTTTACATGTGCTTACAGCCTCCATCATCAAGGCGGTTATCATCATCATCGAGACAGTAATCACCTCTCAAACGTCCGTAAACTTCTTCCAGAATACACTCCTAGAAGATAGTGACCTCCAAACACCAAGAATAGTCGAATGTCTGGTATCCCAACCGAGAATCAACCCCAAATCCACTTATACAGTTTTGTCGCTACAGAAGCCTTGTACATTTCAGACTCTCTAGTAACTAATTTTCTTTAATGCTCTGAATATAAACAAATAGTATCCACAGACATACGTATATTTTCAGATGACACCTTACGAATCGAATATGAACGTCATAGTGAACGAAGTGGTATTAATTTAGATCCCTTTCACCGATATTTAAAGATGCTACGCTTTTTCCCGGATCTTCATTTGTGTTTGCATAAATTTCCATCTGCAGATGGCGTATCTCTCATCTGGTTTCACACGAAAAGCTTGTTCCCCTTGTTTCAAACAAATGCTGACATGCAGTAGTTCCAGTCTATTCTGTTCCCTGTCACAGATGGGCTTAAGGTGCAACGTCTCGCTGACAGATCCAGTCTTTTACACAGACACACAGATCCGCTTTTACGACAATCACAAAAACTCACCAAATACCAACACTTTAGATTTCCCGGAATACGCATTGTTTACCCTACATATCTGAACTTAAAAGTTTCACTGCAAAACTTCAAATAATTCTTTATTAAGTACTGCATTTTACGATAAATAATAAGGTTAACAAAAAAACTTGCTATGAATTATCATAGGTGCAGTATATGTTAACTAACTCAAAGTACGCAAATCCACGAGGAAAATATACGGACATAACAAGATGGTAATAAACCTTCGCGTTTCAATAAGCCATGGAATTTGTTGACTAGCTGATTGATAAGGATCTCAACACAGACTAAACAGTTATAATTTGAACCAGTATCGAATAAATATACACAGCTCTATTTGCAAAACTATAATGGACGCAAATGATAAACAGTTTCTTTCTTTGTGTTCTAAACAGGTGTTGTACCGACCAAATCACACGAATTTATTTCAAATAGTCAATTGCTACACTGATTACTTTAGGACATACTACACATAAAGTAGTTTGTCGAAAGCAAAGCTCAGAGACAACGCTTTGTCATTTTACGAGTTTAATAAAACTCGACGGGCATCCGGAAAAAAGTATAAGTTTTGTCTTGACTTAGTGTTTCAACTTCAACACTTCGTTGCAACAATCTACACCAAAAGCAACCAATGCCCAGGACAGATGCTTTTGTCACACGTTTCCTTCCGTCCAACCAAATTGCCTTCGAGTCTTTAACGAGTCACTTAAGTTTACTAAACAATGAAAACAAACCTCATCTGTAGAAACAAACATAACAGCAAACGAATTATATTCTTATAGAGCAATGCTAATCCTGCTATAATAATTAAATCCATTGGGCAGAGTCCTTGAAAAGTTCTTATTCGCTAAATGACCCTTTAAAGCCGAACTGTACTACGCAACTTTTCATACGAATATGAAACTGGGGCTTATGCGTTTGTTCGATCGAGACTGGATAAACAGATTTAAACTAAACTTGGCATGCTTCTTTCTTGAGCTCAGGAGATTATTACCAGGGTCAAAACTCAGGAAATGGTGTATTGAGTTCGATATTCCCACCGAAGGCGTTTCCCGAAGTCGGAAACTAAGCATGATACAAGGACGGAGCCTAGACCATTTTATTTAACATAAGCTAACGTTGTTTCTTAAAGCGTTGCGTTTCTTCATGCCTAATGAGCTCACTAATAATATAATTTTTGGAGCTATTCCTTGGTCACATACTTGATTTGTATTTCGTATAAATACACTTGAAAAATAACAAAATAAGTTTAAGTATATTTTAAAAATGCGCCAGCAATCATAAATTATACTATACATACGACATAATTTGTAAATAATGCTGCTGAAACAAACCTAAATAACTAGATGGCTTACCGAACCCGAAGGTTCATCACCGAATTAACCAAAGCTCTCCACCGTACCCTGTCCTGGGCCAACAAAATCCGGTCTCCTTCAACTCCTATCTCCCATAGATCCCGCCTGAGATTATCCTCCCATCTACATCTAGGTCTCCCCAGCGGTCTCTTCCCTTCAGGTTTCCCAACCAGTACCCGGTGCACACCTCTTGTCCCATCCATGCGCGCTACGTGCCCCGCCCATCTCATTCTTCTCGACTTAATCACCCTGACAATACTGGGGGAGGAGTACAGATTCTTAAGTTCATCATTATGCAGTTTTCTCGACGTCCCATCGTCTTCTCTCTCCTAGGCCCAAATATCCTCCTCAACGCCCTGTTCTCAAACACCTGCAATCTGTGTTCCTCCCTCTGAGTCAGAGACCATGTTTCGCACCCATACAAAACAACAGGCATAATTATTAATTTTCAGGTTCTTAGAAATCAGACGAAAGACAAAATAATTGAACTGAGAAGTAGCAAGCATTTCCAGAATTTAATCTCCTCCTAACTTCCTCATGAGTGTCATTTCGATTTGTTAATTTTTGAACTTTGTAACACTTTCAAAGCATTTATTACCTACCCTAAGGTAATTTTGCCCGCCTGTCTGCAGATGACGAGATACTAACATGTACTTAGTTTTTTTTCTGAATTTACTTCTAGCCCCGCCTGTCTAGTAAAACTTCTGCGTTCCTCTTTATTGTATTCATATCGTCCCCTAATAAATTAACATCAGCAGCATATGCCAATAGCTGATGTGTCCCATTCAATTGCAAACCCTCCTGACTGAAACAAAACAGTTGTCTAAAACTACGGGAAATAACATATAGTCTGCTACAGATAATAATATAATTATATATATGTTTCACACACAAGCGTGAATTTACAGTGTACTATTATTTATTTCATCATTATTGTAAATAATTATTTTTCCTTCAATTAAATGAATATTTTACGTACAATATAGTTAAACATTGTAACCTGCGCCAGTAGCAAGTTTCGCCATTCTTACACGCACAAAACCAAGGCTTCTCTCGTATTAGACTGCACGTCTGGGTAATTCCTGCCATCACAACTCTCAAAGTCTGCTTTTTCAGCAATTCAAATGTCATTCATAACATCTCACTCCCCCGTGTTATTTAGCATTGTAGTTTAAACAGGAGTGGAAAAGGGGGACAGAGCGGTCGAGCAAAATTGATTGCGGAAGGTGGTGGCTCTCAAAGTTCATATGTTCGTGATTTTCTCATGATTTATGCTGTGTGAAACTATCACAGCTGTGGGTCTGTCTGCCTGTCCATCCTCCTTCCCGCTCTTTTATTTGCCGCCAGCATTCAACTGAATTTGACGTGTGGCTTGTGATAATCAACAATGCGCATCCAGTCAGAAACTCATACAGTGCACATAAGCAGAACGACGTGCCAACTGATGCGGTTTAAATCTCACAGAACTTTCGGAGAGGAAAAAATTGACCAGCGACATCCGAAACAATACGTTGGCAGTGAGTTCGTCAGATGAACTGAATTTGCTGGTTGAAGTGCCGACGCTGTGGTTGTTAAAGCCAATGAATAATTCTGTGGGAATATTTTATATACTTCAAACAGCTTCAAAAACTTAGGTACTATGAAGCAGTGTAGTTTTAGGGATCCATTACAGAGTTAACTGAAAATATGGCTCATCCGGTGACCTGTTGTATAATGGCTAGAGGATTTTACTCTTCTGGACTCGCACTTAATGATAATTTACTTTTCAAATATTTGTTTATCATTTCATAAAAGTTAATAAATAAACACATCCACATTTTGATGAAAGACTCCTGGGTTACACATTTTGTTTGAATTTTGTGTTTTTGTGTGCAATGAAATTCAGATTCATAATAAAATTATATGAATGTATTTTGAAATGGTTTGTTACTATTCCAGTTCAAAACCGTATGTCACTCGTACCGTGCAATAAACTACTTCAGGCATTATTCGTATCTGTCAGTTGTAAAAAATGGCACAGTGCCACTTGCAGAATGATGAAATATCCCAGAAGTATGAATATTTCCTTGCATTTTTATGTCATAACTTGTTGAGTGGCTTCCACATCATTTGACTTCCGCTCCATTATTTAAGAAACCTGCCAAGAGAGGACACTGGCTTACACGATGGACAGACGAAGGAGTTTTCGGAATTTTTCATCCCGGAACGAAAAATGTTCAATGAACTGCGTAACAACGTGTGTTAAAAACTACATTTAAATCTGCAGAGAAATATTTCATAGATCTAAACTGGATTTATCGTCTCACATTTAAAACCAGCACAAGCTATTTCAACCAGGCCTTTCCTAAACCAAGCAGCACCACAGACCAACCAAAACTTAACGAAATGCCACAACTCATTTATACAGTTCGTACATTACAGCTGCAGGAAGGAGGGTAGGAGCTTTCGTATGTGTGAGTCTGATTCAGCCTGGTCACAATAGCGACCAAACGTCTCACTTATACTTAACGTTCAACAGATTTCGGTACAAATTTCCACCCCCAGGTACGTTTTGAAGTATTTGTACTTTTGACTATATCCCTGCAGGCAAACGCTGGTATATTAATTAAAACAGGCCACGACCGCTTCCTTACATGTAATACTGATACTGGGGACGACCCGTTCTTCAAGTGCCTGAGTACTGCGGGTCCCAACTTTTCGTTGGCTTCATCTATAGACATTCGGTAGGACTCCTTGGACGAGGGATCGGCCCGTCGCAAGGCCTCTACCTGTACACAGGACAGCACAACACAGAAAAACGCGGGCAAACATCCATGGCTTGAATGGGATTTGAACCCACGGTCCCAGCGACCAAGCGGCACAAGGCCCACGCCTCAGACCGCGCGGCCACTGCGGACCCCTTCACATGTAATCGAATTTATAATTGTCATCAGATATGATCAGTCCACAATTTCACGCTTTATGATCTCTGTAGCTGAAGAAAGCAAAAACGACCTAACCTAACCTACCAGAATGTAATTATGATATTCGAGGTTCTCACGGCGATGAGAGTGATATGGTGATCTGAGTTTTAGCGCCTTGAGTATGTAGATGTCAACGTTTCGGAGAAGCATACCATCTCCGTCTTCCGGGCTGGAGACGAAGAGACGTTGACATCTATCTACGTGTCTACACGACGCAGAGGAACAACACAAAATTGGAGAGAAAGCTGACTAGAATGACATCTAAAGCCAGGTGTGAAATGAATGGAAACAGAAGTGGATAACTTTGAGTAACCCTACCGTAAATAATGCACAGAAGAGAATAAATTACAGAGCCTCTACAGACAATACGCCGGTTAAGAGAACGAACATGTATCATCGGTTTAAGAGGACATGTCACTGTGGTCCAATTATTGTTACGTTTCATAGCCGCGTGTTTGATAATCAAGAGTAATCTCCCCGTTCTCTATACGACAGTGACAAAGTAATTTTGTTCTGCCGGCTACGTCACGCGTGTATAAAACATGAAACAGGCCTAGTGGCGTCAGGAAGCAAATCACTGAGCGTGTGTCTGCTAAATGATTTGGTCATTCTCTCTAACGTGTGCTTACCGCAACAGTCCATCAAGAGGCGACGGGCAGATCGGTGACTGGCTTATCGTCGTTAACTGGGCCACAAACTGGAATCTCACATACCATTTAATTCCACTTGACGAATTTATTAAAATACGTTTCTTTTATTTGTGTGTGTGTCCATTTCAAACACGAAACCGATTAATATGGATCACGATAACAACGAAGTTTATGTAACAGAGATTATAAACAGAAGGTTTTCATTGCTTATTGGTGAAATGGATGCAGGAAAGATGAGTGTAAATAAATCGATCTCTACCGATATATACAGGTAAAATTTCAGGTCCTCGCGGTGGAGAAAATGGAGAAGAATGCCTTCTGGAATGTTATGCGGTGTAGTCTGATAGACGTTTACGGACGCGTCACAAGTACTTGCTGCCTACATCATCAGGTCAAACATAGCTCGTGTATATATGCGTGTTGAAAGGTAAATGAAACGTTTGCTTCTGTCAAAAAGTTAATTTGAGGTATTATATCGACACCTTACATATCCTCGTATGTAAAATATTATATTATGCATAATTATATCTTGGATCTTACTTATTTGCATGAAGACAAAGACAATTTTCGAAACATCGCGTTCAAGATATATATACTTCGGATACAGTTTGGTACTATCATGCAACTTAGTCAAAAATATTTATAAATAAACTTGATTCGTGCTCGTTTAAACCTGGGTAGTTTATGTTTTTAAATAAAATTAACACTTAAATATACAGGATACTAAATGTACTCAACAGCACTTGTTCAGCGATTGTTTCGAATTAGTAAAAGAGGTTTTATAAAACATCACAGTAAATTTAAAACCGTACGGTGCTATATAAACATTTTACATCGACGCCCTGGCTGAGGAATACAAACGGCGAAACGGCATGAATACATTACTTGTACTCCCGAACATGAATTTTAAAACTGATCAAGCAGTGGAACTTGGGTCAAGTTGCGCGGAAAGATATCTGTATCCAAAAATACGAGTAGACAAAAATTCAAAACAACTAAATCATATCACAGGTAAATTAGTTGCATGTAGCTTAAAATCAAACAAAATTTTTGACAGGCGACATTAACACTATCTCGCATAGGCCTCTCCTATACTGAAGAGACAAACTTAATTATCAACTGAATGAATATGCTAACTATGGGCTTTGTACAGAAAGGAGCACCACTTCTCTGACTCGATGTTATATATTAGCAAGGACTGGCCAAGAAACAGATTTTATTCCCGAAGGATAAACATCTCATTCTCTTCTACGCCAGTACATCCAGAAAGGCTTTTAGACTGTCTTCATCAAACTGGAACTGAACCCTGGGATAAGATCAACCAATCCCAACCTCACAATTTACATCTATCTCGGGTTCGATTCCCGGCGGTGCCCGAATTTATAACTTGTGTTGGGCAAGGCCGTGGTCTAGGCAACACGGAGGTTTGCTCCGTGGCATCCCAACAATTACTCTATTCACACACAGAAGAAGGCAATGGCAAACCACTTCTGGATCATCTGCCAAGAACGTATATGAACAGGTCCCAGTCCGAGAAAAGGATGGAAGGATCCTGTTCATATGGACCTGTCATCAGACAGAACACTAAATAAATAAAATACAAATTTAAAAAAGTACCATTCGTTATTTATTAGACAGACGGCGGATGTAGCTTTACGTATATTCGATACAAAGGATTAACTACAAAGCAAATGAGAAGGAAAAGACAATAACGTTATAATAACCTTGCGGTTTATTCATAAACATAATCGAATATTGATCCTGGATTCACTTTATGGGATGAAACGTTTCAAAGTTAATACGTATTAAATTATAGAGCCATAGTGTTTTGAGTTGAGAGCACCTCAGAAATGACCTCTGTGCTGTGGTATAAACAGCCTTCGACTGCAGTCTCTTCAATAACCTGGAAACGAATTTGGCTGATTAAGAAATATGTCTATCTCACACACACAAGGGCCGCACGATAACTAATTGCCCTACAAATTGGCTGGATTTGACGTATGAAATCTTGGTGAAGAGAACAGATCAGACGTTTAACATGAGGCTTCAGAATGTTCCAGCTACAGAAGACAATGCACCACTCTCATTACATTCCTGTAGAAAAGCAAGTGCTCATAATAATATTTGTTCTTTTTTACGAAATTCAGTGTATTTTTATTTCTGAAAATTATTTTAAAAAATTGAAGATTACATCTCAGAAAGAATTATCACCAATATTGTTCATGCTCATACATCACTGTAATAAACATTTTGGTTAAATTAATCATTAAAATAACTGTAGATTGAGAACGTGTGGACCGATTAGAAATCAGAGTAGTAACTCACAATCCTCGCTCTAATTTCTTTGCTGCAAAACACATTAACTGGATCCATCTGCCTTCGATTAGAAGCAATAACGTTCTTTAACGAGTATAAATGAAGTTAACTCTTTGTGTAAACTTTTATAATGATTCATAGAAATTAAAATACGAACAATCAAAATAGGGTTAATTATATTATCGTGAAAACAATAACAAATGTTGAAAATATTAATAAAAGCAGAATGTCGTTTGTTCATAATCCGACAACGAACGTAATTTTAGTGCATGTATTTCTCTTCTAACAGAGAGTGAAATTTACAATTAAATGCGAAAACTAACGGTATCAAAACAAGAATATTACTGTACACTCTCCAAAAAGAATAGTGAGATATTCTGTCATTTCAAATGCCAACATAGAGTGACATGTTCTTTCATTGCGTCATTATCACACTTTCTCATTCTAGTCAATCATACGCTGACGGCGGCTATTATAATTCTAATCGCTTGTTTCAAAACTAAAAGGGAAAATCCTGCATATAGGTCTACAGCTCTGCGTTATATAGCTGTTTATTAAACCAGGCAACGGGAAAAATGCAAAAGTAAAATTAATGATTAACTATAGTGGTCATACGAGCAACAGACATTGTTTGCACAACTTTATCATATTTCTCAAACATTGGCAACTCTACAAAAAACATCATAAAAATAGAAATCATTAAGATAAATATAATTTATCAGTTACATATTACCGTAATGTTAGTGATAAATATTGTCTCTGTTAACGAATTTCTATTAAGCTGGAAGTCAAACATAAAATAGTGATAAGATAAATATAATTTATTTTGTGTACATTTCGATGTACCTCACAAATATCTACTGATCAACACACCACAGGTTTACAGAATCATTTATACATGTAGCAATAACACAGCTTCCTCGACTTAGCTCCTAAACAGGTTCGCTATTTCTCATACTTTACACGCCCGCTGGCTGAAGTGTAATTGATAAAAATGACGTAAAGTTTATTCATGATTTATTTTATAACGCTGCCAGTAGGTGCAACTATATAACGTCGGATGATAAGGTGACAATGAATTGTACGTAACAAAGAAGGCGAACGCGGTCTTTTTAATATCCGGCATTTGCCTGGTTGGACTGCGAAAGACCACGATAAACCTCAGCCGGTACGGTGGATCCCCAGGCAGAGATCTAACACTGGGACCTCCTGAATATGAAACATAAATAAGTACTCAACTGCGAAGTTTCATAATATTACATAAATGACTAACACAAGTATTCATTGCAACGAAACCCGAAGACCGGAGCAGATACAATTTCCGGAAAGCAGGGTAAACCAGATATTTCTCAGACAATGCACACTGCACGCCGTATAACTAGAATAATTAAACAGCCATGGTGTCACACCTTTATAGAATCACAAAGATCGAAACTGACCGGGGCTGCCTAACTTCCTGCTCCAGGCGTAAAACGGAAGACGTATAAATGTCCGCGTATTTTCTGAGTGACTCACCATGAGAGGACTCAATTTGTAGTACCTGGAGTCAAAATGGTGACGCGAGTCACCGAAAATGCGCGCGCAACTCAGTGCGTCTGCGTGGCATCTTCTACCACAGGTAATACCAACATACAGTGGACGCTGAAAAGATACTTCTGTTCCTCATGATTCTGGAATAAAGCCGCGGATAGCGAAAGCGCGTATAACTGGTCACCTGAACAGGGTTCCAGAACTAACTACGCACTTAACCACTAATAGAAAATAAGTTCTCTGCCACAAACTACAATGTCCATTTCTGTCTACACATCATTCTAGAGCAAAACGTTTCTAAAGAACATTAACACGCTTATATTTACATTTTTAAGTAATCCTTGTTATTTAGATGAGTTCTGAGTCAGACCTTCCAAACTGTTTACATTTTTCTGGTAGATTTTATTTTTGTTATGTTTCGTTTTTCAAATTACTTCTGCACTTATCCTCATTACGTTTATGATTATATATCCGGGGACACTACGGCGAAATTGGTATCTGCGTACTTCGCATTCATGTTTTCGTTAATGTCCGACATTCAAATTCATACAAAAGAGGGAGCAGTGTATGGCTATTACTCTACAGGAACATCAGTGGGGTTTACTGTTGAGCCCTATTAGCGGCCATAAAAACTTGCAGCAAAAACGGTCTTTGCTACATTTATATTTCAACACACGATGGACTTTTTTGAGGCCTATCTTTAAATAATTTGTTTACTTACATTTCTGAAAGGAATTTATAAAAACAAACCATACTTTAAGTTATTGCTATAAACTTATACTACCTTTATTTTGAACAAGGGTGGAAAACCACATTAGGAGAAAGAGAGATCCTGCAGTAAACGAGGTTTATACAACGTTCATTTTGTTGGTCTTCTTGTAATGCAACGTAGTTCTTGCTGCTGACTGAAATAAGCACACGCCATTACGACGAGACCCAGATAAAGCCCCGGGTTATTCATACACATATTTTACAGAATGATCATTACGAGCAAACTCAAATGGAAACAATACATTTCGCGTGGTAAAATAATATATGGTTCATTCATCATAAGACCCGACTGTACAAAAACCCGAAAAATAAAAGGCAGAAACATTTTACATCCAAATTCACTTTTCATAAACACAGTTATATGTTCCAGCTTACAGCTCCAGAACTTCTTCTTTTTTACTGAAAAAAGAAACAAAATTGAAGAAAAAGAGTAGAAAAGAAGCGACGAAAATATAAAGTACAATTTAGGGTTTTATGCCTCGCCCATTTATGACACGACAAAGAAGACCAACACCTAACCTGAAACAAAGACCAAGAGAGCGGTGCGTCATCTGTTCATTGGCATCTAAGCAACTGGAATGACACATATAGGTAACGAAACAAAAGAAATTGCACACAATGTAGAGATCATATTTTAGTCATCGTTTCAAAGCACCATCAAAGTTTCCTGACGTAGAATTCGTAAGTACACATATAACTTTAATGAAAATACAGGAATAAAAAAATCATAAGACTTAAAAGTTTATAAAGTTATCCCAGGGCCTGCAGAAGGTACGGAAGTATAACTTCAGAACATAAAATGTCCCAAAATTAACATTTTTTTTTGCTAGTTTCTTATTTTTTAAAAAAAAACCTGTTTCAATAAGCGTAAATTCATAGTACAGTATAATCCCTAAAGTTTAAAGGCCTAATATTATCTCTCACTTTTGAGGAAAGACGAAGTTGAATCTGTTGTTAATTTATCAAACCTCAAATTCAAACCAAACGGACCAATGTTCTGAGCTAGGTATTTTGTGTGCAGTAGGACCATCTATATAAACGTTTACAATGGGGCGACGAGGAAAAGAATATATTCACAGTGTGTTCAATCAATAGACGTACTAACAGAATATTAGGCAACAGCAACAACCTATTTAAAACATAAAATTTCAAATTCTAACAACGGTGTATGCCAATTACGGTCTTGCACATAGTTGCGTCATCCAGTTGCGTATGATCGCTGATAATCTACAAGATTACACGGCGTATCAAATCAAATAATCTTAAACCCTGAAGATGGAAAGTTGATATCAAACTACAATTCCACAGCGTTACAATGCAAGAGACAATAAATGGTATATTTAGCATGGATTAGTAGAATCAGTAGTAAGATAACTTTGAAGTTAATTTCATGGTACTTTATCTAGCGAATGCAATGTACAGCTGTCAACTCTTATCACAATTTTAACTCAGCCCTTTACAGCTCCGTTTAAATCCACTGTCTCCTGATGCTATAAAACCAGTTAATTAAAATGTCCATATACATCGCGTTCAAGTACGTTAACCACAAGAGAAAACATTTTACCACGTTGTACTACGCTAAGCATGACAAAGTTAATTACTGGTCACTAAGCGTTTCGATGTAAAACGCGTCGTCTTCTGGTGAATGTATTTTTAATTACATTCTACACAGTTTAGTCGTGTACAGAGAAGTTCGTTTGAGGATAAAACGCTGAACGTAGAAACCCGTAAATGGCTGTGAATGATGACAGATACATGGCCCTCTACTAAATACTACGAAGTTCATTCAATGAGCTCAGACTGAAGGCTCGTTATAGTAAAAACAACTTATAACAGCGACAGTCCGTAGTTAATAAAAATTCACGAAGAGCTGATGACGATTAATATAACGCCTAGAAAACCTGTTTTATTTGAAGATTACTACCTGATAATTTTAGTGATTTGTTTGATCATTCTGTGGAGCGGTACTTATCTCGTATCGGCAAAACATTATATCAATTGGCGGTAAGACATGCAATTGCAGCGAGGAGCCAAGGAAGTGACAGTTGCGTTCAACTTTATCAGTGAACGCACTGTGGAAGGAAACAGCGAAGAGAAAAATAAATTTAATAAACACTAAAGAAAAGTGTAAGCATGTATATCGCCGATAGAATTAAACAGAACTGTCCTTTCAAATCTTACTTTATAACGGAAGAGGGAACTTGAAACTTAACGACTGTAGTATTATTAATCTCGAACACTGCTAGTCGTCCGGATTTGCCGAATGTAATCAGACAGTGTCTGTTCATATTCTGGCAATAAATCTTAATCAGAAGAACACTGTATTCTTTGCAAACGTCTGTCAAAACTATAGACTACACACGAAGATGGCTGTTTTTTGGGGCGATCAACCTGGTGGTGGAGGCAGCATGGACCTCTGAAAAGTTGGTAAACATCCACCAGAGTACATAGCGCTACAACCCAGAAGAAGCCATTTTCATATTCGCCTCCGTGAGAACCTCAAATCCAGCTACACTGCACTACAACCGACATTTCGGCTATCACCCCAGTAGCGTCATCAGAAAGGACTCCCGTCATATATCTAGATATGACGTCAACTGCAAATCGATGAGCGGCAAATTTATTCACTGCAATTAAATAAATGGCTACAATTCATTTATAAACGGAGTTTACTGACCGAAATATCCATATTAAACATGCAGTGAGAGTGCTCCAATGTAAAAATGAGAAAGTAAAATTTACTGCAGCAATATGAGTTCAAATACATCTCTTTTGTAGTTCAAAAAAGTACGTTGGCCTACAGCAACAAATCGGAGTCTGAACAAGAACATGAAATAAACAAAATTCAGCTTCTAACACATAAATCTATACTTATGATAGATTTAAAGGTTCTAAAGTCTCTTATCTCTCATGACACTGTCATTTGTTAACAAGTACGTGATATAAATACCTTAGATCAGAGGTAACTATGTGCAACTGTGCGCACAATGCATTTACGTTTTTATTTAATCCTGAGTGCACACAGCGAGTATTTCCCTAAAGTAAATTAACCACTTGAACTACTTAATGGAGAAGTGTTGCGTTTTCTTTGCGGTACGGCTACATCTTTATCGTTTAGAAAAAACTTCGGCTTTCAACTGTTAATATTGTGATATTTTTCAGGTGATCCCAATTTTTTTGCTCTGAATAAAGCCCATCAAGACGCTTTAACACGTTCACATTCAAGCAGTTTATTCTTCTTCTGACATTTATAGTAGTAACAGCAGCAGTAGAAACATTAATAGTTTATCTTTTAATAAAAGGCCCAAAAATATGTAAGACTTGTGGTTTTCACAGCGGTGAGTATGAAGATTTCCGTCTTCTGGGTTGTTGCGCTGTGTAGTCTGGTCGATGTTAACCAACGTTTCAGAGGTCATACTGCCTCCATCATCAGGGCGATGAGTATGAAGATTTCTGTCTTCTGGGTTGTTGCGCTGTGTAGTCTGGTCGATGTCAACCAACGTTTCGGAGGTCATA
The DNA here is from genome assembly GCF_977971745.1 of Zootermopsis nevadensis. Classification (NCBI taxonomy): domain Eukaryota; kingdom Metazoa; phylum Arthropoda; class Insecta; order Blattodea; family Termopsidae; genus Zootermopsis; species Zootermopsis nevadensis. Next base: position 8,364,153 of record NW_028259156.1, on the reverse strand, counting down.
CTGCCTCCATCATCAGGGCGATGAGTATGAAGATTTCTGTCTTCTGGGTTGTTGCGCTGTGTAGTCTGGTCGATGTCAACCAACGTTTCGGAGGTCATACTGCCTCCGTCACCAGGGCGATGAGTATGAAGATTTCCGTCTTCTGGGTTGTTGCGCTGTGTTGTCTGGTAGATGTTTACCAACGTTTCAGAGGTCATACTGCCTCCATCATCAGGGCGATGAGTATGAAGATTTCTGTCTTCTGGGTTGTTGCGCTGCGTAGTCTAGTCGATGTTAACCAACGTTTCAGAGGTCATAATGCCTCCTTCATCAGGGCGATTCTTAGTATGAAGAATTCTGTCTTCTGGGTTGTTGTGCTGTGTAGTCTGGACGATGTTAACCGACGTTTCAGAGGTCATACTGCCTCCATCATCAGGGCGATGAGTATGAAGATTTCCGTCTTCTGGGTTGTTGCGCTGTGTAGTCTGGTCGATGTCAACCAACGTTTCAGAGGTCATACTACCTCCATCATCAGGGCGATGAGTATGAAGATTTCTGTCTTCTGGGTTGTTGCGCTGTGTTGTCTGGTAGATGTTTACCAACGTTTCAGAGGTCATACTGCCTCCTTCATCAGGGCGATGAGTATGAAGATTTTTGTCTTCTGGGTTGTTGCGCTGTGTTGTCTGGTAGATGTTTACCAACATTTCAGAGGTCATACTGCCTCCATCATCAGGGCGATGAGTATGAAGATTTCTGTCTTCTGGGTTGTTGCGCTGTGTAGTCTGGTCGATGTTAACCAACGTTTCAGAGGTCATACTGCCTCCGTCATCAGGGCGATGAGTATGAAGATTTCTGTCTTCTGGGTTGTTGCGCTGTGTTGTCTGGTAGATGTTTACCAACGTTTCAGAGGTCATACTGCCTCCTTCATCAGGGCGATGAGTATGAAGATTTTTGTCTTCTGGGTTGTTGCGCTGTGTTGTCTGGTAGATGTTTACCAACGTTTCAGAGGTCATACTGCCTCCTTCATCAGGGCGATGAGTATGAAGATTTTTGTCTTCTGGGTTGTTGCGCTGTGTTGTCTGGTCGATGTTTACCAACGTTTCGGAGGTCATACTGCCTCCATCATCAGGGCGATGAGTATGAAGATTTCTGTCTTCTGGGTTGTTGCGCTGTGTAGTCTGGTCGATGTCAACCAACGTTTCAGAGGTCATACTGCCTCCATCATCAGGGCGATGAGTATGAAGATTTCTGTCTTCTGGGTTGTTGCGCTGTGTAGTCTGGTCGATGTTAACCAACGTTTCAGAGGTCATACTGCCTCCGTCATCAGGGCGATGAGTATGAAGATTTCTGTCTTCTGGGTTGTTGCGCTGTGTTGTCTGGTAGATGTTTACCAACGTTTCAGAGGTCATACTGCCTCCTTCATCAGGGCGATGAGTATGAAGATTTTTGTCTTCTGGGTTGTTGCGCTGTGTTGTCTGGTAGATGTTTACCAACGTTTCAGAGGTCATACTGCCTCCTTCATCAGGGCGATGAGTATGAAGATTTTTGTCTTCTGGGTTGTTGCGCTGTGTTGTCTGGTCGATGTTTACCAACGTTTCGGAGGTCATACTGCCTCCATCATCAGGGCGATGAGTATGAAGATTTCTGTCTTCTGGGTTGTTGCGCTGTGTAGTCTGGTCGATGTCAACCAACGTTTCAGAGGTCATACTGCCTCCGTCACCAGGGCGATGAGTATGAAGATTTCTGTCTTCTGGGTTGTTGGGCTGTGTAGTCTGGTCGATGTTAACCAACGTTTCAGAGGTCATACTGCCTCCGTCATCAGGGAGATGAGTATGAAGGTTTCTGTCTTCTGGGTTGTTACGCTGTGTAGTATGGTCGATGTCAAACAACGTTTCAGAGGTCATACTGCCTCCGTCATCAGGGCGATGAGTATGAAGATTTTTGTCTTCTGGGTTGTTGCGCTGTGTAGTCTGGTCGATGTTAACCAACGTTTCAGAGGTCATACTGCCTCCGTCATCAGGGCGATGAGTATGAAGATTTCTGTCTTCTGGATTGTTGCGCCGTGTAGTCTGGTCGATGTTTACCAACGTTTCGGAGGTCATACTGCCTCCATCATCAGGGCGATGAGTATGAAGATTTCTGTCTTCTGGGTTGTTGCGCTGTGTAGTCTGGTCGATGTCAACCAACGTTTCGGAGGTCATACTGCCTCCATCATCAGGGCGATGAGTATGAAGATTTCTGTCTTCTGGGTTGTTGCGCTGTGTAGTCTGGTCGATGTTAACCAACGTTTCAGAGGTCATACTGCCTCCGTCATCAGGGCGATGAGTATGAAGATTTCTGTCTTCTGGGTTGTTGCGCTCTGTAGTCTGGTCGATGTTAACCAACGTTTCAGAGGTCATACTGCCTCCGTCATCAGGGCGATGAGTATGAAGATTTCTGTCTTCTGGATTGTTGCGCCGTGTAGTCTGGTCGATGTTTACCAACGTTTCGGAGGTCATACTGCCTCCATCATCAGGGCGATGAGTATGAAGATTTCTGTCTTCTGGGTTGTTGCGCTGTGTAGTCTGGTCGATGTCAACCAACGTTTCAGAGGTCATACTGCCTCCGTCACCAGGGCGATGAGTATGAAGATTTCTGTCTTCTGGGTTGTTGCGCTGTGTAGTCTGGTCGATGTCAGCCAACGTTTCAGAGGTCATACTGCCTCCGTCACCAGGGCGATGAGTATGAAGTTTTCTGTCTTCTGGGTTGTTGCGCCGTGTTGTCTGGTCGATGTTAACCAACGTTTCAGAGGTCATACTGCCTCCATCATCAGGGCGATGAGTATGAAGATTTCTGTCTTCTGGGTTGTTGCGCTGTGTAGTCTGGTCGATATTAACCAACGTTTCAGAGGTCATACTGCCTCCATCATCAGGGCGATTAAAAATATGACGATTTCTGTCTTCTGGGTTGTTGCGCTGTTTAGTCTGGTCGATGTTAACCAACGTTTCAGAGGTCATACTGCCTCCTTCATCAGGGCGATTCTTAGTATGAAGATTTCTGTCTTCTGGGTTGTTGCGCTGTGTAGTCTGGTAGATGTTAACCAACGTTTCAGAGGTCATACTGCCTCCTTCATCAGGGCGATTCTTAGTATGAAGATTTCTGTCTTCTGGGTTGTTGCGCTGTGTAGTCTGGACGATGTTAACCAACGTTTCAGAGGTCATACTGCCTCCATCATCAGGGCGATGAGTATGAAGATTTCCGTCTTCTGGGTTGTTGCGCTGTGTAGTCTGGTCGATGTCAACCAACGTTTCAGAGGTCATACTGCCTCCGTCACCAGGGCGATGAGTATGAAGATTTCTGTCTTCTGCGTTGTTGCGCTGTGTAGTCTGGTCGATGTTAACCAACGTTTCAGAGGTCATACTGCCTCCTTCATCATGGCGATTCTTAGTATGAAGATTTCTGTCTTCTGGGTTGTTGCGCTGTGTAGTCTGGACGATGTTAACCAACGTTTCAGAGGTCATACTGCCTCCGTCATCAGGGCGATGAGTATGAAGATTTCTGTCTTCTGGGTTGTTGCGCTGTGTTGTCTGGTAGATGTTTACCAACGTTTCAGAGGTCATACTGCCTCCTTCATCAGGGCGATGAGTATGAAGATTTTTGTCTTCTGGGTTGTTGCGCTGTGTTGTCTGGTAGATGTTTACCAACGTTTCAGAGGTCATACTGCCTCCTTCATCAGGGCGATGAGTATGAAGATTTTTGTCTTCTGGGTTGTTGCGCTGTGTTGTCTGGTAGATGTTTACCAACATTTCAGAGGTCATACTGCCTCCATCATCAGGGCGATGAGTATGAAGATTTCTGTCTTCTGGGTTGTTGCGCTGTGTAGTCTGGTCGATGTTAACCAACGTTTCAGAGGTCATACTGCCTCCGTCATCAGGGCGATGAGTATGAAGATTTATGTCTTCTGGGTTGTTGCGCTCTGTTGTCTGGTAGATGTTTACCAACGTTTCAGAGGTCATACTGCCTCCTTCATCAGGGCGATGAGTATGAAGATTTTTGTCTTCTGGGTTGTTGCGCTGTGTTGTCTGGTAGATGTTTACCAACGTTTCAGAGGTCATACTGCCTCCTTCATCAGGGCGATGAGTATGAAGATTTTTGTCTTCTGGGTTGTTGCGCTGTGTTGTCTGGTAGATGTTTACCAACATTTCAGAGGTCATACTGCCTCCATCATCAGGGCGATGAGTATGAAGATTTCTGTCTTCTGGGTTGTTGCGCTGTGTAGTCTGGTCGATGTTAACCAACGTTTCAGAGGTCATACTGCCTCCTTCATCAGGGCGATTCTTAGTATGAAGATTTCTGTCTTCTGGGTTGTTGCGCTGTGTAGTCTCGAAGATGTTAACCAACGTTTCAGAGGTCATACTGCCTCCATCATCAGGGCGATGAGTATGAAGATTTCCGTCTTCTGGGTTGTTGCGCTGTGTAGTCTGGTCGATGTCAACCAACGTTTCAGAGGTCATACTGCCTCCGTCACCAGGGTGATGAGTATGAAGATTTCTGTCTTCTAGGTTGTTGCGCTGTGTAGTCTGGTCGATGTCAGCCAACGTTTCAGAGGTCATACTGCCTCCGTCACCAGGGCGATGAGTATGAAGTTTTCTGTCTTCTGGGTTGTTGCGCTGTGTAGTCTCGAAGATGTCAACCAACGTTTCAGAGGTCATACTGCCTCCGTCACCAGGGTGATGAGTATGAAGATTTCTGTCTTCTGGGTTGTTGCGCTGTGTAGTCTGGTCGATGTCAGCCAACGTTTCAGAGGTCATACTGCCTCCGTCACCAGGGCGATGAGTATGAAGTTTTCTGTCTTCTGGGTTGTTGCGCTGTGTAGTCTGGTCGATGTCAGCCAACGTTTCAGAGGTCATACTGCCTCCGTCACCAGGGTGATGAGTATGAAGATTTCTGTCTTCTGGGTTGTTGCGCTGTGTAGTCTGTTCGATGTCAGCCAACGTTTCAGAGGTCATACTGCCTCCATCATCAGGGCGATGAGTATGAAGATTTCTGTCTTCTGGGTTGTTGCGCTGTGTAGTCTGGTCGATATTAACCAACGTTTCAGAGGTCATACTGCCTCCATCATCAGGGCGATTAAAAATATGACGATTTCTGTCTTCTGGGTTGTTGCGCTGTTTAGTCTGGTCGATGTTAACCAACGTTTCAGAGGTCATACTGCCTCCTTCATCAGGGCGATTCTTAGTATGAAGATTTCTGTCTTCTGGGTTGTTGCGCTGTGTAGTCTGGTCGATGTTAACCAACGTTTCAGAGGTCATACTGCCTCCTTCATCAGGGCGATTCTTAGTATGAAGATTTCTGTCTTCTGGGTTGTTGCGCTGTGTAGTCTGGACGATGTTAACCAACGTTTCAGAGGTCATACTGCCTCCATCATCAGGGCGATGAGTATGAAGATTTCCGTCTTCTGGGTTGTTGCGCTGTGTAGTCTGGTCGATGTCAACCAACGTTTCAGAGGTCATACTGCCTCCGTCACCAGGGCGATGAGTATGAAGATTTCTGTCTTCTGCGTTGTTGCGCTGTGTAGTCTGGTCGATGTTAACCAACGTTTCAGAGGTCATTCTGCCTCCTTCATCATGGCGATTCTTAGTATGAAGATTTCTGTCTTCTGGGTTGTTGCGCTGTGTAGTCTGGACGATGTTAACCAACGTTTCAGAGGTCATACTGCCTCCATCATCTGGGCGATGAGTATGAAGATTTCCGTCTTCTGGGTTGTTGCGCTGTGTAGTCTGGTCGATGTCAACCAACGTTTCAGAGGTCATACTGCCTCCGTCACCAGGGCGATGAGTATGAAGATTTCTGTCTTCTGGGTTGTTGGGCTGTGTAGTCTGGTCGATGTTAACCAACGTTTCAGAGGTCATACTGCCTCCGTCATCAGGGCGATGAGTATGAAGATTTCTGTCTTCTGGGTTGTTGCGCTGTGTAGTCTGGTCGATGTTAACCAACGTTTCAGTGGTCATACTGCCTCCTTCATCAGGGCGATTCTTAGTATGAAGATTTCTGTCTTCTGGGTTGTTGCGCTGTGTAGTCTGGACGATGTTAACCAACGTTTCAGAGGTCATACTGCCTCCATCATCAGGGCGATGAGTATGAAGATTAACGTCTTCTGGGTTGTTGCGCTGTGTAGTCTGGTCGATTTCAACCAACGTTTCAGAGGTCATACTGCCTCCGTGACCAGGGCAATGAGTATGAAGATTTCTGTCTTCTGGGTTGTTGCGCTGTGTAGTCTGGTCGATGTTAACCAACGTTTCAGAGGTCATACTGCCTCCGTCATCAGGGCGATGAGTATGAAGATTTCTGTCTTCTGGGTTGTTGCGTTGTGTTGTCTGGTCGATGTTAACAAACGTTTCAGAGGTCATACTGCCTCCTTCATCAGGGCGATTCTTAGTATGAAGATTTCTGTCTTCTGGGTTGTTGCGCTGTGTAGTCTGGACGATGTCAACCAACGTTTCAGAGGTCATACTTCCTCCATCATCAGGGCGATGAGTATGAAGATTTCCGTCTTCTGGGTTGTTGCGCTGTGTAGTCTGGTCGATGTCAGCCAACGTTTCAGAGGTCATACTGCCTCCGTCACCAGGGCGATGAGTATGAAGATTTCTGTCTTCTGGGTTGTTGCGCTGTGTAGTCTGGTCGATGTTAGCCAACGTTTCAGAGGTCATACTGCCTCCGTCATCAGGGCGATGAGAATGAAGATTTCTGTCTTCTGGGTTGTTGCGCTGTGTAGTCTGGTCGATGTTAACCAACGTTTCAGAGGTCATACTGCCTCCGTCATCAGGGCGATTAAAAATATGAAGATTTCTGTCTTCTGGGTTGTTGCGCTGTGTAGTCTGGTCGATGTTAACCAACGTTTCAGAGGTCATAATGCCTCCTTCATCAGGGCGATTCTTAGTATGAAGAATTCTGTCTTCTGGGTTGTTGCGCTGTGTAGTCTGGACGATGTTAACCGACGTTTCAGAGGTCATACTGCCTCCATCATCAGGGCGATGAGTATGAAGATTTCCGTCTTCTGGGTTGTTGCGCTGTGTAGTCTGGTCGATGTCAACCAACGTTTCAGAGGTCATACTACCTCCATCATCAGGGCGATTCTTAGTATGAAGATTTCTGTCTTCTGGGTTGTTGCGCTGTGTAGTCTGGTCGATGTTAGCCAACGTTTCAGAGGTCATACTGCCTCCGTCATCAGGGCGATGAGTATGAAGATTTCTGTCTTCTGGGTTGTTGTGCTGTGTAGTCTGGTCGATGTCAACCAACGTTTCAGAGGTCATACTGCCTCCGTCACCAGGGCGATGAGTATGAAGATTTCTGTCTTCTGGGTTGTTGGGCTGTGTAGTCTGGTCGATGTTAGCCAACGTTTCAGAGGTCATACTGCCTCCGATATCAGAGTATGAAGATTTCTGAGTTCCGGGATGTTGCGATGTGTAGTATGGTAGATGTTAACCAACGTTTAAGAGGCCATTCTGGTAGATGTTAACCAACGTTTCAGAGGTCACACTGTCTCCGTCATCAGGGCGATGAGTATGAAGATTTCTGTCTTCTGGGTTGTTGCGCTGTGTAGTCTGGTCGATGTTTACCAACGTTTCAGAGGTCATACTACCTCCGTCATCAGGGCGATGAGTATGAAGATTTTTGTCTTCTGGGTTGTTGGGCTGTGTAGTCTGGTCGATGTTAACCAACGTTTCAGAGGTCATACTGCCTCCGTCATCAGGGCGATGAGTATGAAGATTTCTGTCTTCTGGGTTGTTGCGCTGTGTAGTCTGGTCGATGTTAACCAACGTTTCAGAGGTCATACTGCCTCCTTCATCAGGGCGATTCTTAGTATGAAGATTTCTGTCTTCTGGGTTGTTGCGCTGTGTAGTCTGGACGATGTTAACCAACGTTTCAGAGGTCATACTGCCTCCATCATCAGGGCGATGAGTATGAAGATTTCCGTCTTCTGGGTTGTTGCGCTGTGTAGTCTGGTAGATGTTTACCAACGTTTCAGAGGTCATACTGCCTCCGTCACCAGGGCGATGAGTATGAAGATTTTTGTCTTCTGGGTTGTTGCGCTGTGTTGTCTGGTAGATGTTTACCAACATTTCAGAGGTCATACTGCCTCCATCATCAGGGCGATGAGTATGAAGATTTCTGTCTTCTGGGTTGTTGGGCTGTGTAGTCTGGTCGATGTTAACCAACGTTTCAGAGGTCATACTGCCTCCTTCATCAGGGCGATTCTTAGTATGAAGATTTCTGTCTTCTGGGTTGTTGCGCTGTGTAGTCTGGACGATGTTAACCAACGTTTCAGAGGTCATACTGCCTCCATCATCAGGGCGATGAGTATGAAGATTTCCGTCTTCAGGGTTGTTGCGCTGTGTAGTCTGGTCGATGTCAACCAACGTTTCAGAGGTCATACTGCCTCCGTCACCAGGGCGATGAGTATGAAGATTTCTGTCTTCTGGGTTGTTGCGCTGTGTAGTCTGGTCGATGTTAACCAACGTTTCAGAGGTCATACTGCCTCCGTCATCAGGGCGATGAGTATGAAGATTTCTGTCTTCTGGGTTGTTGCGCTGTGTAGTCTGGTCGATGTTAACCAACGTTTCAGAGGTCATACTGCCTCCTTCATCAGGGCGATTCTTAGTATGAAGATTTCCGTCATCTGGGTTGTTGCGCTGTGTAATCTGGACGATGTTAACCAACGTTTCAGAGGCCATTCTGGTAGATGTTAACCAACGTTTCAGAGGTCACACTGTCTCCGTCATCAGGGCGATGAGTATGAAGATTTCTGTCTTCTGGGTTGTTGCGCTGTGTAGTCTGGTCGATGTTTACCAACGTTTCAGAGGTCATACTGCCTCCGTCACCAGGGCGATGAGTATGAAGATTTTTGTCTTCTGGGTTGTTGCGCTGTGTTGTCTGGTAGATGTTTACCAACATTTCAGAGGTCATACTGCCTCCATCATCAGGGCGATGAGTATGAAGATTTCTGTCTTCTGGGTTGTTGGGCTGTGTAGTCTGGTCGATGTTAACCAACGTTTCAGAGGTCATACTGCCTCCTTCATCAGGGCGATTCTTAGTATGAAGATTTCTGTCTTCTGGGTTGTTGCGCTGTGTAGTCTCGACGATGTTAACCAAAGTTTCAGAGGTCATACTGCCTCCATCATCAGGGCGATGAGTATGAAGATTTCCGTCTTCTGGGTTGTTGCGCTGTGTAGTCTGGTCGATGTCAACCAACGTTTCAGAGGTCATACTGCCTCCGTCACCAGGGCGATGAGTATGAAGATTTCTGTCTTCTGGGTTGTTGCGCTGTGTAGTGTGGTCGATGTTAACCAACGTTTCAGAGGTCATACTGCCTCCTTCATCAGGGCGATTCTTAGTATGAAGATTTCTGTCTTCTGGGTTGTTGCGCTGTGTAGTCTGGACGATGTTAACCAACGTTTCAGAGGTCATACTGCCTCCATCATCAGGGCGATGAGTATGAAGATTTCCGTCTTCAGGGTTGTTGCGCTGTGTAGTCTGGTCGATGTCAACCAACGTTTCAGAGGTCATACTGCCTCCGTCACCAGGGCGATGAGTATGAAGATTTCTGTCTTCTGGGTTGTTGCGCTGTGTAGTCTGGTCGATGTTAACCAACGTTTCAGAGGTCATACTGCCTCCGTCATCAGGGCGATGAGTATGAAGATTTCTGTCTTCTGGGTTGTTGCGCTGTGTAGTCTGGTCGATGTTAACCAACGTTTCAGAGGTCATACTGCCTCCTTCATCAGGGCGATTCTTAGTATGAAGATTTCTGTCTTCTGGGTTGTTGCGCTGTGTAGTCTGGACGATGTTAACCAACGTTTCAGAGGCCATTCTGGTAGATGTTAACCAACGTTTCAGAGGTCACACTGTCTCCGTCATCAGGGCGATGAGTATGAAGATTTCTGTCTTCTAGGTTGTTGCGCTGTGTAGTCTGGACGATGTTAACCGACGTTTCAGAAGTCATACTGCCTCCATCATCAGGGCGATGAGTATGAAGATTTCCGTCTTCTGGGTTGTTGCGCTGTGTAGTCTGGTCGATGTCAACCAACGTTTCAGAGGTCATACTACCTCCATCATCAGGGCGATTCTTAGTATGAAGATTTCTGTCTTCTGGGTTGTTGCGCTGTGTAGTCTGGTCGATGTTAGCCAACGTTTCAGAGGTCATACTGCCTCCGTCATCAGGGCGATGAGTATGAAGATTTCTGTCTTCTGGGTTGTTGTGCTGTGTAGTCTGGTCGATGTCAACCAACGTTTCAGAGGTCATACTGCCTCCGTCACCAGGGCGATGAGTATGAAGATTTCTGTCTTCTGGGTTGTTGGGCTGTGTAGTCTGGTCGATGTTAGCCAACGTTTCAGAGGTCATACTGCCTCCGATATCAGAGTATGAAGATTTCTGAGTTCCGGGATGTTGCGATGTGTAGTATGGTAGATGTTAACCAACGTTTAAGAGGCCATTCTGGTAGATGTTAACCAACGTTTCAGAGGTCACACTGTCTCCGTCATCAGGGCGATGAGTATGAAGATTTCTGTCTTCTGGGTTGTTGCGCTGTGTAGTCTGGTCGATGTTTACCAACGTTTCAGAGGTCATACTACCTCCGTCATCAGGGCGATGAGTATGAAGATTTTTGTCTTCTGGGTTGTTGGGCTGTGTAGTCTGGTCGATGTTAACCAACGTTTCAGAGGTCATACTGCCTCCGTCATCAGGGCGATGAGTATGAAGATTTCTGTCTTCTGGGTTGTTGCGCTGTGTAGTCTGGTCGATGTTAACCAACGTTTCAGAGGTCATACTGCCTCCTTCATCAGGGCGATTCTTAGTATGAAGATTTCTGTCTTCTGGGTTGTTGCGCTGTGTAGTCTGGACGATGTTAACCAACGTTTCAGAGGTCATACTGCCTCCATCATCAGGGCGATGAGTATGAAGATTTCCGTCTTCTGGGTTGTTGCGCTGTGTAGTCTGGTAGATGTTTACCAACGTTTCAGAGGTCATACTGCCTCCGTCACCAGGGCGATGAGTATGAAGATTTTTGTCTTCTGGGTTGTTGCGCTGTGTTGTCTGGTAGATGTTTACCAACATTTCAGAGGTCATACTGCCTCCATCATCAGGGCGATGAGTATGAAGATTTCTGTCTTCTGGGTTGTTGTGCTGTGTAGTCTGGTCGATGTCAACCAACGTTTCAGAGGTCATACTGCCTCCGTCACCAGGGCGATGAGTATGAAGATTTCTGTCTTCTGGGTTGTTGGGCTGTGTAGTCTGGTCGATGTTAGCCAACGTTTCAGAGGTCATACTGCCTCCGATATCAGAGTATGAAGATTTCTGAGTTCCGGGATGTTGCGATGTGTAGTATGGTAGATGTTAACCAACGTTTAAGAGGCCATTCTGGTAGATGTTAACCAACGTTTCAGAGGTCACACTGTCTCCGTCATCAGGGCGATGAGTATGAAGATTTCCGTCTTCTGGGTTGTTGCGCTGTGTAGTCTGGTCGATGTCAACCAACGTTTCAGAGGTCATACTGCCTCCGTCACCAGGGCGATGAGTATGAAGATTTCTGTCTTCTGCGTTGTTGCGCTGTGTAGTCTGGTCGATGTTAACCAACGTTTCAGAGGTCATACTGCCTCCTTCATCATGGCGATTCTTAGTATGAAGATTTCTGTCTTCTGGGTTGTTGCGCTGTGTAGTCTGGACGATGTTAACCAACGTTTCAGAGGTCATACTGCCTCCATCATCTGGGCGATGAGTATGAAGATTTCCGTCTTCTGGGTTGTTGCGCTGTGTAGTCTGGTCGATGTCAACCAACGTTTCAGAGGTCATACTGCCTCCGTCACCAGGGCGATGAGTATGAAGATTTCTGTCTTCTGGGTTGTTGGGCTGTGTAGTCTGGTCGATGTTAACCAACGTTTCAGAGGTCATACTGCCTCCGTCATCAGGGCGATGAGTATGAAGATTTCTGTCTTCTGGGTTGTTGCGCTGTGTAGTCTGGTCGATGTTAACCAACGTTTCAGAGGTCATACTGCCTCCTACATCAGGGCGATTCTTAGTATGAAGATTTCTGTCTTCTGGGTTGTTGCGCTGTGTAGTCTGGACGATGTTAACCAACGTTTCAGAGGTCATACTGCCTCCATCATCAGGGCGATGAGTATGAAGATTTCCGTCTTCTGGGTTGTTGCGCTGTGTAGTCTGGTCGATGTCAACCAACGTTTGAGAGGTCATACTGCCTCCGTCACCAGGGCGATGAGTATGAAGATTTCTGTCTTCTGGGTTGTTGCGCTGTGTAGTCTTTTCGATGTTAACCAACGTTTCAGTGGTCATACTGCCTCCTTCATCAGGGCGATTCTTAGTATGAAGATTTCTGTCTTCTGGGTTGTTGCGCTGTGTAGTCTGGACGATGTTAACCAACGTTTCAGAGGTCATACTGCCTCCATCATCAGGGCGATGAGTATGAAGATTAACGTCTTCTGGGTTGTTGCGCTGTGTAGTCTGGTCGATTTCAACCAACGTTTCAGAGGTCATACTGCCTCCGTGACCAGGGCAATGAGTATGAAGATTTCTGTCTTCTGGGTTGTTGCGCTGTGTAGTCTGGTCGATGTTAACCAACGTTTCAGAGGTCATACTGCCTCCGTCATCAGGGCGATGAGTATGAAGATTTCTGTCTTCTGGGTTGTTGCGTTGTGTTGTCTGGTCGATGTTAACAAACGTTTCAGAGGTCATACTGCCTCCTTCATCAGGGCTATTCTTAGTATGAAGATTTCTGTCTTCTGGGTTGTTGCGCTGTGTAGTCTGGACGATGTCAACCAACGTTTCAGAGGTCATACTTCCTCCATCATCAGGGCGATGAGTATGAAGATTTCCGTCTTCTGGGTTGTTGCGCTGTGTAGTCTGGTCGATGTCAGCCAACGTTTCAGAGGTCATACTGCCTCCGTCACCAGGGCGATGAGTATGAAGATTTCTGTCTTCTGGGTTGTTGCGCTGTGTAGTCTGGTCGATGTTAGCCAACGTTTCAGAGGTCATACTGCCTCCGTCATCAGGGCGATGAGAATGAAGATTTCTGTCTTCTGGGTTGTTGCGCTGTGTAGTCTGGTCGATGTTAACCAACGTTTCAGAGGTCATACTGCCTCCGTCATCAGGGCGATTAAAAATATGAAGATTTCTGTCTTCTGGGTTGTTGCGCTGTGTAGTCTGGTCGATGTTAACCAACGTTTCAGAGGTCATAATGCCTCCTTCATCAGGGCGATTCTTAGTATGAAGAATTCTGTCTTCTGGGTTGTTGCGCTGTGTAGTCTGGACGATGTTAACCGACGTTTCAGAGGTCATACTGCCTCCATCATCAGGGCGATGAGTATGAAGATTTCCGTCTTCTGGGTTGTTGCGCTGTGTAGTCTGGTCGATGTCAACCAACGTTTCAGAGGTCATACTACCTCCATCATCAGGGCGATTCTTAGTATGAAGATTTCTGTCTTCTGGGTTGTTGCGCTGTGTAGTCTGGTCGATGTTAGCCAACGTTTCAGAGGTCATACTGCCTCCGTCATCAGGGCGATGAGTATGAAGATTTCTGTCTTCTGGGTTGTTGTGCTGTGTAGTCTGGTCGATGTCAACCAACGTTTCAGAGGTCATACTGCCTCCGTCACCAGGGCGATGAGTATGAAGATTTCTGTCTTCTGGGTTGTTGGGCTGTGTAGTCTGGTCGATGTTAGCCAACGTTTCAGAGGTCATACTGCCTCCGATATCAGAGTATGAAGATTTCTGAGTTCCGGGATGTTGCGATGTGTAGTATGGTAGATGTTAACCAACGTTTAAGAGGCCATTCTGGTAGATGTTAACCAACGTTTCAGAGGTCACACTGTCTCCGTCATCAGGGCGATGAGTATGAAGATTTCTGTCTTCTGGGTTGTTGCGCTGTGTAGTCTGGTCGATGTTTACCAACGTTTCAGAGGTCATACTACCTCCGTCATCAGGGCGATGAGTATGAAGATTTTTGTCTTCTGGGTTGTTGGGCTGTGTAGTCTGGTCGATGTTAACCAACGTTTCAGAGGTCATACTGCCTCCGTCATCAGGGCGATGAGTATGAAGATTTCTGTCTTCTGGGTTGTTGCGCTGTGTAGTCTGGTCGATGTTAACCAACGTTTCAGAGGTCATACTGCCTCCTTCATCAGGGCGATTCTTAGTATGAAGATTTCTGTCTTCTGGGTTGTTGCGCTGTGTAGTCTGGACGATGTTAACCAACGTTTCAGAGGTCATACTGCCTCCATCATCAGGGCGATGAGTATGAAGATTTCCGTCTTCTGGGTTGTTGCGCTGTGTAGTCTGGTAGATGTTTACCAACGTTTCAGAGGTCATACTGCCTCCGTCACCAGGGCGATGAGTATGAAGATTTTTGTCTTCTGGGTTGTTGCGCTGTGTTGTCTGGTAGATGTTTACCAACATTTCAGAGGTCATACTGCCTCCATCATCAGGGCGATGAGTATGAAGATTTCTGTCTTCTGGGTTGTTGGGCTGTGTAGTCTGGTCGATGTTAACCAACGTTTCAGAGGTCATACTGCCTCCTTCATCAGGGCGATTCTTAGTATGAAGATTTCTGTCTTCTGGGTTGTTGCGCTGTGTAGTCTGGACGATGTTAACCAACGTTTCAGAGGTCATACTGCCTCCATCATCAGGGCGATGAGTATGAAGATTTCCGTCTTCAGGGTTGTTGCGCTGTGTAGTCTGGTCGATGTCAACCAACGTTTCAGAGGTCATACTGCCTCCGTCACCAGGGCGATGAGTATGAAGATTTCTGTCTTCTGGGTTGTTGCGCTGTGTAGTCTGGTCGATGTTAACCAACGTTTCAGAGGTCATACTGCCTCCGTCATCAGGGCGATGAGTATGAAGATTTCTGTCTTCTGGGTTGTTGCGCTGTGTAGTCTGGTCGATGTTAACCAACGTTTCAGAGGTCATACTGCCTCCTTCATCAGGGCGATTCTTAGTATGAAGATTTCCGTCATCTGGGTTGTTGCGCTGTGTAATCTGGACGATGTTAACCAACGTTTCAGAGGCCATTCTGGTAGATGTTAACCAACGTTTCAGAGGTCACACTGTCTCCGTCATCAGGGCGATGAGTATGAAGATTTCTGTCTTCTGGGTTGTTGCGCTGTGTAGTCTGGTCGATGTTTACCAACGTTTCAGAGGTCATACTGCCTCCGTCACCAGGGCGATGAGTATGAAGATTTTTGTCTTCTGGGTTGTTGCGCTGTGTTGTCTGGTAGATGTTTACCAACATTTCAGAGGTCATACTGCCTCCATCATCAGGGCGATGAGTATGAAGATTTCTGTCTTCTGGGTTGTTGGGCTGTGTAGTCTGGTCGATGTTAACCAACGTTTCAGAGGTCATACTGCCTCCTTCATCAGGGCGATTCTTAGTATGAAGATTTCTGTCTTCTGGGTTGTTGCGCTGTGTAGTCTCGACGATGTTAACCAAAGTTTCAGAGGTCATACTGCCTCCATCATCAGGGCGATGAGTATGAAGATTTCCGTCTTCTGGGTTGTTGCGCTGTGTAGTCTGGTCGATGTCAACCAACGTTTCAGAGGTCATACTGCCTCCGTCACCAGGGCGATGAGTATGAAGATTTCTGTCTTCTGGGTTGTTGCGCTGTGTAGTGTGGTCGATGTTAACCAACGTTTCAGAGGTCATACTGCCTCCTTCATCAGGGCGATTCTTAGTATGAAGATTTCTGTCTTCTGGGTTGTTGCGCTGTGTAGTCTGGACGATGTTAACCAACGTTTCAGAGGTCATACTGCCTCCATCATCAGGGCGATGAGTATGAAGATTTCCGTCTTCAGGGTTGTTGCGCTGTGTAGTCTGGTCGATGTCAACCAACGTTTCAGAGGTCATACTGCCTCCGTCACCAGGGCGATGAGTATGAAGATTTCTGTCTTCTGGGTTGTTGCGCTGTGTAGTCTGGTCGATGTTAACCAACGTTTCAGAGGTCATACTGCCTCCGTCATCAGGGCGATGAGTATGAAGATTTCTGTCTTCTGGGTTGTTGCGCTGTGTAGTCTGGTCGATGTTAACCAACGTTTCAGAGGTCATACTGCCTCCTTCATCAGGGCGATTCTTAGTATGAAGATTTCTGTCTTCTGGGTTGTTGCGCTGTGTAGTCTGGACGATGTTAACCAACGTTTCAGAGGCCATTCTGGTAGATGTTAACCAACGTTTCAGAGGTCACACTGTCTCCGTCATCAGGGCGATGAGTATGAAGATTTCTGTCTTCTAGGTTGTTGCGCTGTGTAGTCTGGACGATGTTAACCGACGTTTCAGAGGTCATACTGCCTCCATCATCAGGGCGATGAGTATGAAGATTTCCGTCTTCTGGGTTGTTGCGCTGTGTAGTCTGGTCGATGTCAACCAACGTTTCAGAGGTCATACTACCTCCATCATCAGGGCGATTCTTAGTATGAAGATTTCTGTCTTCTGGGTTGTTGCGCTGTGTAGTCTGGTCGATGTTAGCCAACGTTTCAGAGGTCATACTGCCTCCGTCATCAGGGCGATGAGTATGAAGATTTCTGTCTTCTGGGTTGTTGTGCTGTGTAGTCTGGTCGATGTCAACCAACGTTTCAGAGGTCATACTGCCTCCGTCACCAGGGCGATGAGTATGAAGATTTCTGTCTTCTGGGTTGTTGGGCTGTGTAGTCTGGTCGATGTTAGCCAACGTTTCAGAGGTCATACTGCCTCCGATATCAGAGTATGAAGATTTCTGAGTTCCGGGATGTTGCGATGTGTAGTATGGTAGATGTTAACCAACGTTTAAGAGGCCATTCTGGTAGATGTTAACCAACGTTTCAGAGGTCACACTGTCTCCGTCATCAGGGCGATGAGTATGAAGATTTCTGTCTTCTGGGTTGTTGCGCTGTGTAGTCTGGTCGATGTTTACCAACGTTTCAGAGGTCATACTACCTCCGTCATCAGGGCGATGAGTATGAAGATTTTTGTCTTCTGGGTTGTTGGGCTGTGTAGTCTGGTCGATGTTAACCAACGTTTCAGAGGTCATACTGCCTCCGTCATCAGGGCGATGAGTATGAAGATTTCTGTCTTCTGGGTTGTTGCGCTGTGTAGTCTGGTCGATGTTAACCAACGTTTCAGAGGTCATACTGCCTCCTTCATCAGGGCGATTCTTAGTATGAAGATTTCTGTCTTCTGGGTTGTTGCGCTGTGTAGTCTGGACGATGTTAACCAACGTTTCAGAGGTCATACTGCCTCCATCATCAGGGCGATGAGTATGAAGATTTCCGTCTTCTGGGTTGTTGCGCTGTGTAGTCTGGTAGATGTTTACCAACGTTTCAGAGGTCATACTGCCTCCGTCACCAGGGCGATGAGTATGAAGATTTTTGTCTTCTGGGTTGTTGCGCTGTGTTGTCTGGTAGATGTTTACCAACATTTCAGAGGTCATACTGCCTCCATCATCAGGGCGATGAGTATGAAGATTTCTGTCTTCTGGGTTGTTGTGCTGTGTAGTCTGGTCGATGTCAACCAACGTTTCAGAGGTCATACTGCCTCCGTCACCAGGGCGATGAGTATGAAGATTTCTGTCTTCTGGGTTGTTGGGCTGTGTAGTCTGGTCGATGTTAGCCAACGTTTCAGAGGTCATACTGCCTCCGATATCAGAGTATGAAGGTTTCTGAGTTCCGGGATGTTGCGATGTGTAGTATGGTAGATGTTAACCAACGTTTAAGAGGCCATTCTGGTAGATGTTAACCAACGTTTCAGAGGTCACACTGTCTCCGTCATCAGGGCGATGAGTATGAAGATTTCCGTCTTCTGGGTTGTTGCGCTGTGTAGTCTGGTCGATGTCAACCAACGTTTCAGAGGTCATACTGCCTCCGTCACCAGGGCGATGAGTATGAAGATTTCTGTCTTCTGCGTTGTTGCGCTGTGTAGTCTGGTCGATGTTAACCAACGTTTCAGAGGTCATACTGCCTCCTTCATCATGGCGATTCTTAGTATGAAGATTTCTGTCTTCTGGGTTGTTGCGCTGTGTAGTCTGGACGATGTTAACCAACGTTTCAGAGGTCATACTGCCTCCATCATCTGGGCGATGAGTATGAAGATTTCTGTCTTCTGGGTTGTTGCGCTGTGTAGTCTGGTCGATGTCAACCAACGTTTCAGAGGTCATACTGCCTCCGTCACCAGGGCGATGAGTATGAAGATTTCTGTCTTCTGGGTTGTTGGGCTGTGTAGTCTGGTCGATGTTAACCAACGTTTCAGAGGTCATACTGCCTCCGTCATCAGGGCGATGAGTATGAAGATTTCTGTCTTCTGGGTTGTTGCGCTGTGTAGTCTGGTCGATGTTAACCAACGTTTCAGAGGTCATACTGCCTCCTACATCAGGGCGATTCTTAGTATGAAGATTTCTGTCTTCTGGGTTGTTGCGCTGTGTAGTCTGGACGATGTTAACCAACGTTTCAGAGGTCATACTGCCTCCATCATCAGGGCGATGAGTATGAAGATTTCCGTCTTCTGGGTTGTTGCGCTGTGTAGTCTGGTCGATGTCAACCAACGTTTGAGAGGTCATACTGCCTCCGTCACCAGGGCGATGAGTATGAAGATTTCTGTCTTCTGGGTTGTTGCGCTGTGTAGTCTTTTCGATGTTAACCAACGTTTCAGTGGTCATACTGCCTCCTTCATCAGGGCGATTCTTAGTATGAAGATTTCTGTCTTCTGGGTTGTTGCGCTGTGTAGTCTGGACGATGTTAACCAACGTTTCAGAGGTCATACTGCCTCCATCATCAGGGCGATGAGTATGAAGATTAACGTCTTCTGGGTTGTTGCGCTGTGTAGTCTGGTCGATTTCAACCAACGTTTCAGAGGTCATACTGCCTCCGTGACCAGGGCAATGAGTATGAAGATTTCTGTCTTCTGGGTTGTTGCGCTGTGTAGTCTGGTCGATGTTAACCAACGTTTCAGAGGTCATACTGCCTCCGTCATCAGGGCGATGAGTATGAAGATTTCTGTCTTCTGGGTTGTTGCGTTGTGTTGTCTGGTCGATGTTAACAAACGTTTCAGAGGTCATACTGCCTCCTTCATCAGGGCTATTCTTAGTATGAAGATTTCTGTCTTCTGGGTTGTTGCGCTGTGTAGTCTGGACGATGTCAACCAACGTTTCAGAGGTCATACTTCCTCCATCATCAGGGCGATGAGTATGAAGATTTCCGTCTTCTGGGTTGTTGCGCTGTGTAGTCTGGTCGATGTCAGCCAACGTTTCAGAGGTCATACTGCCTCCGTCACCAGGGCGATGAGTATGAAGATTTCTGTCTTCTGGGTTGTTGCGCTGTGTAGTCTGGTCGATGTTAGCCAACGTTTCAGAGGTCATACTGCCTCCGTCATCAGGGCGATGAGAATGAAGATTTCTGTCTTCTGGGTTGTTGCGCTGTGTAGTCTGGTCGATGTTAACCAACGTTTCAGAGGTCATACTGCCTCCGTCATCAGGGCGATTAAAAATATGAAGATTTCTGTCTTCTGGGTTGTTGCGCTGTGTAGTCTGGTCGATGTTAACCAACGTTTCAGAGGTCATAATGCCTCCTTCATCAGGGCGATTCTTAGTATGAAGAATTCTGTCTTCTGGGTTGTTGCGCTGTGTAGTCTGGACGATGTTAACCGACGTTTCAGAGGTCATACTGCCTCCATCATCAGGGCGATGAGTATGAAGATTTCCGTCTTCTGGGTTGTTGCGCTGTGTAGTCTGGTCGATGTCAACCAACGTTTCAGAGGTCATACTACCTCCATCATCAGGGCGATTCTTAGTATGAAGATTTCTGTCTTCTGGGTTGTTGCGCTGTGTAGTCTGGTCGATGTTAGCCAACGTTTCAGAGGTCATACTGCCTCCGTCATCAGGGCGATGAGTATGAAGATTTCTGTCTTCTGGGTTGTTGTGCTGTGTAGTCTGGTCGATGTCAACCAACGTTTCAGAGGTCATACTGCCTCCGTCACCAGGGCGATGAGTATGAAGATTTCTGTCTTCTGGGTTGTTGGGCTGTGTAGTCTGGTCGATGTTAGCCAACGTTTCAGAGGTCATACTGCCTCCGATATCAGAGTATGAAGATTTCTGAGTTCCGGGATGTTGCGATGTGTAGTATGGTAGATGTTAACCAACGTTTAAGAGGCCATTCTGGTAGATGTTAACCAACGTTTCAGAGGTCACACTGTCTCCGTCATCAGGGCGATGAGTATGAAGATTTCTGTCTTCTGGGTTGTTGCGCTGTGTAGTCTGGTCGATGTTTACCAACGTTTCAGAGGTCATACTACCTCCGTCATCAGGGCGATGAGTATGAAGATTTTTGTCTTCTGGGTTGTTGGGCTGTGTAGTCTGGTCGATGTTAACCAACGTTTCAGAGGTCATACTGCCTCCGTCATCAGGGCGATGAGTATGAAGATTTCTGTCTTCTGGGTTGTTGCGCTGTGTAGTCTGGTCGATGTTAACCAACGTTTCAGAGGTCATACTGCCTCCTTCATCAGGGCGATTCTTAGTATGAAGATTTCTGTCTTCTGGGTTGTTGCGCTGTGTAGTCTGGACGATGTTAACCAACGTTTCAGAGGTCATACTGCCTCCATCATCAGGGCGATGAGTATGAAGATTTCCGTCTTCTGGGTTGTTGCGCTGTGTAGTCTGGTAGATGTTTACCAACGTTTCAGAGGTCATACTGCCTCCGTCACCAGGGCGATGAGTATGAAGATTTTTGTCTTCTGGGTTGTTGCGCTGTGTTGTCTGGTAGATGTTTACCAACATTTCAGAGGTCATACTGCCTCCATCATCAGGGCGATGAGTATGAAGATTTCTGTCTTCTGGGTTGTTGGGCTGTGTAGTCTGGTCGATGTTAACCAACGTTTCAGAGGTCATACTGCCTCCTTCATCAGGGCGATTCTTAGTATGAAGATTTCTGTCTTCTGGGTTGTTGCGCTGTGTAGTCTGGACGATGTTAACCAACGTTTCAGAGGTCATACTGCCTCCATCATCAGGGCGATGAGTATGAAGATTTCCGTCTTCAGGGTTGTTGCGCTGTGTAGTCTGGTCGATGTCAACCAACGTTTCAGAGGTCATACTGCCTCCGTCACCAGGGCGATGAGTATGAAGATTTCTGTCTTCTGGGTTGTTGCGCTGTGTAGTCTGGTCGATGTTAACCAACGTTTCAGAGGTCATACTGCCTCCGTCATCAGGGCGATGAGTATGAAGATTTCTGTCTTCTGGGTTGTTGCGCTGTGTAGTCTGGTCGATGTTAACCAACGTTTCAGAGGTCATACTGCCTCCTTCATCAGGGCGATTCTTAGTATGAAGATTTCCGTCATCTGGGTTGTTGCGCTGTGTAATCTGGACGATGTTAACCAACGTTTCAGAGGCCATTCTGGTAGATGTTAACCAACGTTTCAGAGGTCACACTGTCTCCGTCATCAGGGCGATGAGTATGAAGATTTCTGTCTTCTGGGTTGTTGCGCTGTGTAGTCTGGTCGATGTTTACCAACGTTTCAGAGGTCATACTGCCTCCGTCACCAGGGCGATGAGTATGAAGATTTTTGTCTTCTGGGTTGTTGCGCTGTGTTGTCTGGTAGATGTTTACCAACATTTCAGAGGTCATACTGCCTCCATCATCAGGGCGATGAGTATGAAGATTTCTGTCTTCTGGGTTGTTGGGCTGTGTAGTCTGGTCGATGTTAACCAACGTTTCAGAGGTCATACTGCCTCCTTCATCAGGGCGATTCTTAGTATGAAGATTTCTGTCTTCTGGGTTGTTGCGCTGTGTAGTCTCGACGATGTTAACCAAAGTTTCAGAGGTCATACTGCCTCCATCATCAGGGCGATGAGTATGAAGATTTCCGTCTTCTGGGTTGTTGCGCTGTGTAGTCTGGTCGATGTCAACCAACGTTTCAGAGGTCATACTGCCTCCGTCACCAGGGCGATGAGTATGAAGATTTCTGTCTTCTGGGTTGTTGCGCTGTGTAGTGTGGTCGATGTTAACCAACGTTTCAGAGGTCATACTGCCTCCTTCATCAGGGCGATTCTTAGTATGAAGATTTCTGTCTTCTGGGTTGTTGCGCTGTGTAGTCTGGACGATGTTAACCAACGTTTCAGAGGTCATACTGCCTCCATCATCAGGGCGATGAGTATGAAGATTTCCGTCTTCAGGGTTGTTGCGCTGTGTAGTCTGGTCGATGTCAACCAACGTTTCAGAGGTCATACTGCCTCCGTCACCAGGGCGATGAGTATGAAGATTTCTGTCTTCTGGGTTGTTGCGCTGTGTAGTCTGGTCGATGTTAACCAACGTTTCAGAGGTCATACTGCCTCCGTCATCAGGGCGATGAGTATGAAGATTTCTGTCTTCTGGGTTGTTGCGCTGTGTAGTCTGGTCGATGTTAACCAACGTTTCAGAGGTCATACTGCCTCCTTCATCAGGGCGATTCTTAGTATGAAGATTTCTGTCTTCTGGGTTGTTGCGCTGTGTAGTCTGGACGATGTTAACCAACGTTTCAGAGGCCATTCTGGTAGATGTTAACCAACGTTTCAGAGGTCACACTGTCTCCGTCATCAGGGCGATGAGTATGAAGATTTCTGTCTTCTAGGTTGTTGCGCTGTGTAGTCTGGACGATGTTAACCGACGTTTCAGAGGTCATACTGCCTCCATCATCAGGGCGATGAGTATGAAGATTTCCGTCTTCTGGGTTGTTGCGCTGTGTAGTCTGGTCGATGTCAACCAACGTTTCAGAGGTCATACTACCTCCATCATCAGGGCGATTCTTAGTATGAAGATTTCTGTCTTCTGGGTTGTTGCGCTGTGTAGTCTGGTCGATGTTAGCCAACGTTTCAGAGGTCATACTGCCTCCGTCATCAGGGCGATGAGTATGAAGATTTCTGTCTTCTGGGTTGTTGTGCTGTGTAGTCTGGTCGATGTCAACCAACGTTTCAGAGGTCATACTGCCTCCGTCACCAGGGCGATGAGTATGAAGATTTCTGTCTTCTGGGTTGTTGGGCTGTGTAGTCTGGTCGATGTTAGCCAACGTTTCAGAGGTCATACTGCCTCCGATATCAGAGTATGAAGATTTCTGAGTTCCGGGATGTTGCGATGTGTAGTATGGTAGATGTTAACCAACGTTTAAGAGGCCATTCTGGTAGATGTTAACCAACGTTTCAGAGGTCACACTGTCTCCGTCATCAGGGCGATGAGTATGAAGATTTCTGTCTTCTGGGTTGTTGCGCTGTGTAGTCTGGTCGATGTTTACCAACGTATCAGAGGTCATACTACCTCCGTCATCAGGGCGATGAGTATGAAGATTTTTGTCTTCTGGGTTGTTGGGCTGTGTAGTCTGGTCGATGTTAACCAACGTTCCAGAGGTCATACTGCCTCCGTCATCAGGGCGATGAGTATGAAGATTTCTGTCTTCTGGGTTGTTGCGCTGTGTAGTCTGGTCGATGTTAACCAACGTTTCAGAGGTCATACTGCCTCCTTCATCAGGGCGATTCTTAGTATGAAGATTTCTGTCTTCTGGGTTGTTGCGCTGTGTAGTCTGGACGATGTTAACCAACGTTTCAGAGGTCATACTGCCTCCATCATCAGGGCGATGAGTATGAAGATTTCCGTCTTCTGGGTTGTTGCGCTGTGTAGTCTGGTAGATGTTTACCAACGTTTCAGAGGTCATACTGCCTCCGTCACCAGGGCGATGAGTATGAAGATTTTTGTCTTCTGGGTTGTTGCGCTGTGTTGTCTGGTAGATGTTTACCAACATTTCAGAGGTCATACTGCCTCCATCATCAGGGCGATGAGTATGAAGATTTCTGTCTTCTGGGTTGTTGGGCTGTGTAGTCTGGTCGATGTTAACCAACGTTTCAGAGGTCATACTGCCTCCTTCATCAGGGCGATTCTTAGTATGAAGATTTCTGTCTTCTGGGTTGTTGCGCTGTGTAGTCTCGACGATGTTAACCAACGTTTCAGAGGTCATACTGCCTCCATCATCAGGGCGATGAGTATGAAGATTTCCGTCTTCTGGGTTGTTGCGCTGTGTAGTCTGGTCGATGTCAACCAACGTTTCAGAGGTCATACTGCCTCCGTCACCAGGGCGATGAGTATGAAGATTTCTGTCTTCTTGGTTATTGCGCTGTGTAGTGTGGTCGATGTTAACCAACGTTTCAGAGGTCATACTGCCTCCTTCATCAGGGCGATTCTTAGTATGAAGATTTCTGTCTTCTGGGTTGTTGCGCTGTGTAGTCTGGACGATGTTAACCAACGTTTCAGAGGTCATACTGCCTCCATCATCAGGGCGATGAGTATGAAGATTTCCGTCTTCAGGGTTGTTGCGCTGTGTAGTCTGGTCGATGTCAACCAACGTTTCAGAGGTCATACTGCCTCCGTCACCAGGGCGATGAGTATGAAGATTTCTGTCTTCTGGGTTGTTGCGCTGTGTAGTCTGGTCGATGTTAACCAACGTTTCAGAGGTCATACTGCCTCCGTCATCAGGGCGATGAGTATGAAGATTTCTGTCTTCTGGGTTGTTGCGCTGTGTAGTCTGGTCGATGTTAACCAACGTTTCAGAGGTCATACTGCCTCCTTCATCAGGGCGATTCTTAGTATGAAGATTTCCGTCTTCTGGGTTGTTGCGCTGTGTAATCTGGACGATGTTAACCAACGTTTCAGAGGCCATTCTGGTAGATGTTAACCAACGTATCAGAGGTCACACTGTCTCCGTCATCAGGGCGATGAGTATGAAGATTTCTGTCTTCTGGGTTGTTGCGCTGTGTAGTCTGGTCGATGTTTACCAACGTTTCAGAGGTCATACTGCCTCCGTAACCAGGGCGATGAGTATGAAGATTTTTGTCTTCTGGGTTGTTGCGCTGTGTTGTCTGGTAGATGTTTACCAACATTTCAGAGGTCATACTGCCTCCATCATCAGGGCGATGAGTATGAAGATTTCTGTCTTCTGGGTTGTTGGGCTGTGTAGTCTGGTCGATGTTAACCAACGTTTCAGAGGTCATACTGCCTCCTTCATCAGGGCGATTCTTAGTATGAAGATTTCTGTCTTCTGGGTTGTTGCGCTGTGTAGTCTCGACGATGTTAACCAAAGTTTCAGAGGTCATACTGCCTCCATCATCAGGGCGATGAGTATGAAGATTTCCGTCTTCTGGGTTGTTGCGCTGTGTAGTCTGGTCGATGTCAACCAACGTTTCAGAGGTCATACTGCCTCCGTCACCAGGGCGATGAGTATGAAGATTTCTGTCTTCTGGGTTGTTGCGCTGTGTAGTGTGGTCGATGTTAACCAACGTTTCAGAGGTCATACTGCCTCCTTCATCAGGGCGATTCTTAGTATGAAGATTTCTGTCTTCTGGGTTGTTGCGCTGTGTAGTCTGGACGATGTTAACCAACGTTTCAGAGGTCATACTGCCTCCATCATCAGGGCGATGAGTATGAAGTTTTCCGTCTTCAGGGTTGTTGCGCTGTGTAGTCTGGTCGATGTCAACCAACGTTTCAGAGGTCATACTGCCTCCGTCACCAGGGCGATGAGTATGAAGATTTCTGTCTTCTGGGTTGTTGCGCTGTGTAGTCTGGTCGATGTTAACCAACGTTTCAGAGGTCATACTGCCTCCGTCATCAGGGCGATGAGTATGAAGATTTCTGTCTTCTGGGTTGTTGCGCTGTGTAGTCTGGTCGATGTTAACCAACGTTTCAGAGGTCATACTGCCTCCTTCATCAGGGCGATTCTTAGTATGAAGATTTCTGTCTTCTGGGTTGTTGCGCTGTGTAGTCTGGACGATGTTAACCAACGTTTCAGAGGCCATTCTGGTAGATGTTAACCAACGTTTCAGAGGTCACACTGTCTCCGTCATCAGGGCGATGAGTATGAAGATTTCTGTCTTCTGGGTTGTTGCGCTGTGTAGTCTGGACGATGTTAACCGACGTTTCAGAGGTCATACTGCCTCCATCATCAGGGCGATGAGTATGAAGATTTCCGTCTTCTGGGTTGTTGCGCTGTGTAGTCTGGTCGATGTCAACCAACGTTTCAGAGGTCATACTACCTCCATCATCAGGGCGATTCTTAGTATGAAGATTTCTGTCTTCTGGGTTGTTGCGCTGTGTAGTCTGGTCGATGTTAGCCAACGTTTCAGAGGTCATACTGCCTCCGTCATCAGGGCGATGAGTATGAAGATTTCTGTCTTCTGGGTTGTTGTGCTGTGTAGTCTGGTCGATGTCAACCAACGTTTCAGAGGTCATACTGCCTCCGTCACCAGGGCGATGAGTATGAAGATTTCTGTCTTCTGGGTTGTTGGGCTGTGTAGTCTGGTCGATGTTAACCAACGTTTCAGAGGTCATACTGCCTCCTTCATCAGGGCGATTCTTAGTATGAAGATTTCTGTCTTCTGGGTTGTTGCGCTGTGTAGTCTTGACGATGTTAACCAAAGTTTCAGAGGTCATACTGCCTCCATCATCAGGGCGATGAGTATGAAGATTTCCGTCTTCTGGGTTGTTGCGCTGTGTAGTCTGGTCGATGTCAACCAACGTTTCAGAGGTCATACTGCCTCCGTCACCAGGGCGATGAGTATGAAGATTTCTGTCTTCTGGGTTGTTGCGCTGTGTAGTGTGGTCGATGTTAACCAACGTTTCAGAGGTCATACTGCCTCCTTCATCAGGGCGATTCTTAGTATGAAGATTTCTGTCTTCTGGGTTGTTGCGCTGTGTAGTCTGGACGATGTTAACCAACGTTTCAGAGGTCATACTGCCTCCATCATCAGGGCGATGAGTATGAAGATTTCCGTCTTCAGGGTTGTTGCGCTGTGTAGTCTGGTCGATGTCAACCAACGTTTCAGAGGTCATACTGCCTCCGTCACCAGGGCGATGAGTGTGAAGATTTCTGTCTTCTGGGTTGTTGCGCTGTGTAGTCTGGTCGATGTTAACCAACGTTTCAGAGGTCATACTGCCTCCGTCATCAGGGCGATGAGTATGAAGATTTCTGTCTTCTGGGTTGTTGCGCTGTGTAGTCTGGTCGATGTTAACCAACGTTTCAGAGGTCATACTGCCTCCTTCATCAGGGCGATTCTTAGTATGAAGATTTCTGTCTTCTGGGTTGTTGCGCTGTGTAGTCTGGACGATGTTAACCAACGTTTCAGAGGCCATTCTGGTAGATGTTAACCAACGTTTCAGAGGTCACACTGTCTCCGTCATCAGGGCGATGAGTATGAAGATTTCTGTCTTCTGGGTTGTTGCGCTGTGTAGTCTGGTCGATGTTTACCAACGTTTCAGAGGTCATACTACCTCCGTCATCAGGGCGATGAATATGAAGATTTTTGTCTTCTGGGTTGTTGGGCTGTGTAGTCTGGTCGATGTTAACCAACGTTTCAGAGGTCATACTGCCTCCGTCATCAGGGCGATGAGTATGAAGATTTCTGTCTTCTGGGTTGTTGCGCTGTGTAGTCTGGTCGATGTTAACCAACGTTTCAGAGGTCATACTGCCTCCTTCATCAGGGCGATTCTTAGTATGAAGATTTCTGTCTTCTGGGTTGTTGCGCTGTGTAGTCTGGACGATGTTAACCAACGTTTCAGAGGTCATACTGCCTCCATCATCAGGGCGATGAGTATGAAGATTTCCGTCTTCTGGGTTGTTGCGCTGTGTAGTCTGGTAGATGTTTACCAACGTTTCAGAGGTCATACTGCCTCCATCACCAGGGCGATGAGTATGAAGATTTTTGTCTTCTGGGTTGTTGCGCTGTGTTGTCTGGTAGATGTTTACCAACATTTCAGAGGTCATACTGCCTCCATCATCAGGGCGATGAGTATGAAGATTTCTGTCTTCTGGGTTGTTGCGCTGTGTAGTCTGGTCGATGTTAACCAACGTTTCAGAGGTCATACTGCCTCCTTCATCAGGGCGATTCTTAGTATGAAGATTTCTGTCTTCTGGGTTGTTGCGCTGTGTAGTCTCGACGATGTTATCCAACTTTTCAGAGGTCATACTGCCTCCATCATCAGGGCGATGAGTATGAAGATTTCCGTCTTCTGGGTTGTTGCGCTGTGTAGTCTGGTCGATGTCAACCAACGTTTGAGAGGTCATACTGCCTCTGTCACCAGGGCGATGAGTATGAAGATTTCTGTCTTCTGGGTTGTTGCGCTGTGTAGTCTGGTCGATGTCAACCAACGTTTCAGAGGTCATACTGCCTCCGTCACCAGGGCGATGAGTATGAAGATTTCTGTCTTCTGGGTTGTTGCGCCGTGTTGTCTGGTCGATGTTAACCAACGTTTCAGAGGTCATACTGCCTCCATCATCAGGGCGATGAGTATGAAGATTTCTCTCTTCTGGGTTGTTGCGCTGTGTAGTCTGGTCGATATTAACCAACGTTTCAGAGGTCATACTGCCTCCATCATCAGGGCGATTAAAAATATGAAGATTTCTGTCTTCTGGGTTGTTGCGCTGTGTAGTCTGGTCGATGTTAACCAACGTTTCAGAGGTCATACTGCCTCCTTCATCAGGGCGATTCTTAGTATGAAGATTTCTGTCTTCTGGGTTGTTGCGCTGTGTAGTCTGGTCGATGTTAACCAACGTTTCAGAGGTCATACTGCCTCCTTCATCAGGGCGATTCTTAGTATGAAGATTTCTGTCTTCTGGGTTGTTGCGCTGTGTAGTCTGGACGATGTTAACCAACGTTTCAGAGGTCATACTGCCTCCATCATCAGGGCGATGAGTATGAAGATTTCCGTCTTCTGGGTTGTTGCGCTGTGTAGTCTGGTCGATGTCAACCAACGTTTCAGAGGTCATACTGCCTCCGTCACCAGGGCGATGAGTATGAAGATTTCTGTCTTCTGGGTTGTTGCGCTGTGTAGTCTGGTCGATGTTAACCAACGTTTCAGAGGTCATACTGCCTCCTTCATCAGGGCGATTCTTAGTATGAAGATTTCTGTCTTCTGGGTTGTTGCGCTGTGTAGTCTGGACGATGTTAACCAACGTTTCAGAGGTCATACTGCCTCCATCATCAGGGCGATGAGTATGAAGATTTCCGTCTTCTGGGTTGTTGCGCTGTGTAGTCTGGTCGATGTCAACCAACGTTTCAGAGGTCATACTGCCTCCGTCACCAGGGCGAGGAGTATGAAGATTTCTGTCTTCTGGGTTGTTGCGCTGTGTAGTCTGGTCGATGTTAACCAACGTTTCAGAGGTCATACTGCCTCCGTCATCAGGGCGATGAGTATGAAGATTTCTGTCTTCTGGGTTGTTGCGCTGTGTAGTCTGGTCGATATTAACCAACGTTTCAGAGGTCATACTGCCTCCTTCATCAGGGCGATTCTTAGTATGAAGATTTCTGTCTTCTGGGTTGTTGCGCTGTGTAGTCTGGACGATGTTAACCAACGTTTCAGAGGTCATACTGCCTCCATCATCAGGGCGATGAGTATGAAGATTTCCGTCTTCTGGGTTGTTGCGCTGTGTAGTCTGGTCGATGTCAACCAACGTTTCAGAGGTCATACTGCCTCCGTCACCAGGGCGATGAGTATGAAGATTTCTGTCTTCTGGGTTGTTGCGCTGTGTAGTCTGGTCGATGTTAACCAACGTTTCAGAGGTCATACTGCCTCCTTCATCAGGGCGATTCTTAGCATGAAGATTTCTGTCTTCTGGGTTGTTGCGCTGTGTAGTCTGGACGATGTTAACCAACGTTTCAGAGGTCATACTGCCTCCATCATCAGGGCGATGAGTATGAAGATTTCCGTCTTCTGGGTTGTTGCGCTGTGTAGTCTGGTCGATGTCAACCAACGTTTCAGAGGTCATACTGCCTCCGTCACCAGGGCGATGAGTATGAAGATTTCTGTGTTCAGGGTTGTTGCGCTGTGTAGTCTGGTCGATGTTAACCAACGTTTCAGAGGTCATACTGCCTCCGTCATCAGGGCGATGAGTATGAAGATTTCTGTCTTCTGGGTTGTTGCGCTGTGTAGTCTGGTCGATGTTAACCAACGTTTCAGAGGTCATACTGCCTCCTTCATCAGGGCGATTCTTAGTATGAAGATTTCTGTCTTCTGGTTTGTTGCGCTGTGTAGTCTGGACGATGTTAACCAACGTTTCAGAGGTCATACTGCCTCCATCATCAGGGCGATGAGTATGAAGATTTCCGTCTTCTGGGTTGTTGCGCTGTGTAGTCTGGTCGATGTCAACCAACGTTTCAGAGGTCATACTGTCTCCGTCACCAGGGCGATGAGTATGAAGATTTCTGTCTTCTGGGTTGTTGCGCTGTGTAGTCTGGTCGATGTTAGCCAACGTTTCAGAGGTCATACTGCCTCCGTCATCAGGGCGATGAGTATGAAGATTTCTGTCTTCTGGGTTGTTGCGCTGTGTAGTCTGGTCGATGTTAACCAACGTTTCAGAGGTCATACTGCCTCCGTCATCAGGGCGATGATTATGAAGATTTCTGTCTTCTGGGTTGTTGCGCTGTGTAGTCTGGTCGATGTTAACCAACGTTTCAGAGGTCATAATGCCTCCGATATCAGAGTATGAAGATTTCTGAGTTCCGGGATGTTGCGATGTGTAGTATGGTAGATGTTAACCAACGTTTCAGAGGCCATTCTGGTAGATGTTAACCAACGTTTCAGAGGTCACACTGTCTCCGTCATCAGAGCGATGAGTATGAAGATTTCTGTCTTCTGGGTTGTTGCGCTGTGTAGTCTGGTCGATGTTTACCAACGTTTCAGAGGTCATACTACCTCCGTCATCAGGGCGATGAGTATGAAGATTTCTGTCTTCAGGGTTGTTGCGCTGTGTAGTCTGGTCGATGTTTACCAACGTTTCAGACGTCATACTACCTCCGTCATCACTGCGATGAGTATGAAGATTTCTGTCTTCTGGGTTGTTGCGCT